>NW_026695216.1:1034957-1110373 GCF_021218885.2 Marmota monax | reverse complement strand
GTTAATTACTGGTAACTGACACTCTTAGCTAGTTCTGTATTTTATTATGAACATTCATAACACAAAAATCAAATAGTTCAAACTAATATAAAATTCAAAGTATGTGCTTCTTTTACATATTTCATGTTGAAGTAATAACATAAGTAAACTCCTTATATTTTTATGCTTTCACTAGGTTCTAGGTTTGCCTTCTTAAAACTTTATCACTAGAGGAGAAAAAATGACATTTTAGAGATTCTATTTCAACTCCTGGTTTAACTTTCCTGAAAGAGTGACTTTATATAAAAAAAAGTCCTAATGGAAATTGACTCACTGTGACTGAATCATTTATCCCAAAGAATCCTTGTCTCTATTTTATTTCTATGCATACCTTTTTAGCAGCAATATAATCAAATATTTGTGACTGGGACAAATAGTCAAAGAAATAGTCATCTCCTCCAAGAACTCTGCAGGAAGTGGTGAGCTAAGAGAAGCAGAGGTGTCAGCTTGGTCCAGAAATTATATTACATGCTGCTGTGTTGTGAGAAAACACTCTACCTTTTAGAAATCACAAGGAGCTATGGATGTCCACACTCTTGTATGAGTCTAAATCTAGTTGAACTTCTAAGTAATTTTATTGTCACTAGCTCATCATGAAGCTAATGACAGCTAAAGAATCTATGGAGCTGGGGATGTAGAAAGATTTCCTAGCATGCAGGAGTCCCTAGGACCAACACCTGGAACCACAAAAAAAAAAAAAAAAAAAAAGAATTTGTGTCTTATTTTTTGTAATCAAATAGAAAATGAATAATCACTCCTCTAAAGGAAATATGTTGGACCTAAAACACTTGAGACTCTCAGAATCAAAATACTCTCCTTACAATGTATTTCATAGCTAGATCACCATAAACAGTGGTGTCACGTCATAAACCATGTTCACATTAAGCATACCATCAAAAAACAACAAAAAGGCTTTATTGACTGTTGATAAGAAAAATGAACATAATCTAGCTTAGAAATTATTAACACATTGGAAACATATGATACTGACATCAAAGTCCTCCAGGACAAGCCAGACACTTTGACTCATGCCTGTCATCTCAGCTATTTGGGAGGATAAAGCAGAAGGATCACAAATTTGAGGCTGACATTAGCAATTCAGCTAGACCCTGTCTCAAAATGAAATTGTAACAAAGACTGGGGACATAGGTAGTTCAGGGCTTGCATAGCACAAGCAAGGCCCTGGGTTTAATCCCCAGTGCCAAAAAAAAATTCTCCAGGTGAGACATCTGACAACTATGGCAGGTACAGAACAAGGCAGAAGCCATTATGTCAACCTCCTCAAAATGATTAAAATAAACCTGCACTTTGTTCAGCTCACAACACTAACATGTCTGATTTCTGCTTCTAATAATTCAAATGAAACCATTTAAATATGATCAAAAGTGCATGTACTTTTCTAATGAATCCAACAAATATGAGAGAGATACTCAACTGCATTCTGAAAGCCACCTTATAAGCACACAGGGGCACCAACATTAGGATACAATGTAATCATGGCATTTCCTACATGAAATACCCCTAAATACTAATAAATACATAATTTCAAAAAAAAGACAAATTTCTGAAATCAAAAGCAAATTGATACATTTTTAAATAATATTTTGAACAGAGGCAAAACACTTAAAGAGTTCTCCCACAAGAATTTCTGACAACATAAAGTATCATGCTCATTAGAAGGCCCATCCCTTTGTATGCAAGGAATAAGAGAACTTTCTGATGAATATAGAACTTTAATAGGACATATGGAAATGCTTTCTAAATTTGAAAAGAAGAAAATATCTGTTTTTTAAAAAGCTTATCTTTAGTAAATGTATCTGAATTACAAAAAAGCAGCTACTGACTTGTCTCTTACATTTTGTAATGATTTGCATCTCAGGAGATTTCATCTATAGTGGTTTTAAATATCATGAAATATCAATAGTTAACATTAAAAATATCATCATCCCTCTTCTCTTTTAAAACTGATTTGAAATTTTCTTAGAATAATTGGAAGAGGCACTTTGGTATATGTGTATATGTGTAAATACATGATCTTTTTTAAAAAATTTTTATTTATTTTTAGTTGTAGTTCAACACAATACCTTTGTTTTATTTACTTATTTTTATGTGTTGCCGAGGATCAAACCCATGGCCTCGCACGTGCTAGTCGAGTGCTCTACTGCTGAGTCACAATCCCAGCCCCAATACATGATCTTTTGAAACTATACCCCTCATGCTTGAGTCCTGTCAAAGACATCTTCTGTGTGTGTGTTGCTGGGATGGACTCCATGGCCTCTCACATGCCAGGCAAGTGCTCTGCCACTGAGCTGCACACCCAGTCTCAAACATGTCTTAATAAATGGAAATTAATTAAAATCATTTGATTATGAGCCTTTCCAAACAAGACAATTCTCTCAAACAAAACAATTCTCTCAATCAAAAACAAAGTAAGCTAAAAGAAATTATTAAAATATTCCTTATTGGTGTAATCAAATAGAAAATGAATAAAAAATAGAAGTTCACAGAATTAAAAATCCTATACAGGGCTAGAGTTGTGGCGCAAAGGCAGAGCATTTGCCTGGCATGTGTTAGGCCCTGGGTTCAATCCTCAGTACCACATATAAATAAACAAAATAAATAAATAAAATAAAAAGATCCACTGACAACTAAAAAAATACTTTAAAAATTCTGTAGAAAATTGAAAGAATATTAATTAAAAATTGAATAGCAAAAACCTATTACACAGAACCAAAGGCCATGGGGAATTACATAGCAAAATAACTCTAAAATAAGAAAAATAAATCAATTAGCATACAAAAGCTTGGACTGATATGTAGAGTTCTCCCACTGGATGGGATCCTGGGATCATCAGGGCTCAAGGCTGGCTGTCATCTGCCCTTTAACAAATTCTGATTTTATTTCAAATGTTCATGATCTATAGAGAATAAAAGAGACAGAAAGGTGACTTTTCTAAATTTATTTTATGGTATGTCAAATTTTGATACTAGTCAAGATAATTCATCCAATGCAGGATGTCAGTGTTTATACAACAGATGTTATTTGTGCACCATTACAAATATAATGCCAATTAGCACAGCAGCCAGGGAGCTGCTCATCCTAGACTAGCAGGGGCAGAGTCTAGAGGAGGGGGACGGAAGGTCAGGAGGAGGGGGGGCCTGGAAAATGAGTGGGGTCTGGAGAAGAGTCAGGGTCTTAAAGAGGAGGAGGGCTGGGCTGGGGTTATGGCTCAGTGGTAGAGCACTTGCCTAGCATGTGTGAGGCACTGGGTTCAAACCTAAGCACCACATAAAAATAAATAAACAAAATAAAGGCATTGTGTCCATGTGCAACAACAAAAAAATTTTTAAAGAGGAGGGGTTAGGTCTGCAGGAGGGGCAGGACAGGAAGAAGGGAAAGATCTGGAGAAGAGACAGGGTCTGAAGGAGGGGGAGAACGAGTCACATGGGGGCAGGGCTTCACAGAGGGGTGGGACCTGAGGAAGGGACAGGCCCTGGAACATGAGTAGGACCTAGAGGAGAGGCAGGGTAGGAAAGAGGGGGAAGGGTGGTTCAGGAGGACAAGCAGGGCCATAGAATATAGGTGGGGTATAGAGGAGAGGCAGGGTCTGGAGGGGAAGGCCTTAGCAAGAGGGTCCTGGAGGGGTGGCTTCTTGCTAATTAAACTCTCCACCAAAAGAAAAACGTGTGGCTGTGGTAGCTCAGTGGTAGAGCGCTTGCCTAGCATGTGTGAGGCACTGGTTTTGATCCTCACCACCACATAAAAATAAATAAATAAAATAAATGTATTGTGCCCTTCTACAACTAAAAAAAAAAATTGAAAAAAAAAAACTAAGCAGAGATTAAAGAAAAAGAAAAATGTGGTTCATGAGTTCGGTTCCACAAAAAACAGGAGATGTATTTTTAATAAATTCTGGCTTTGTTAGAAGTAATATGTTTAAACTCAAGAGGCTCAAAAGGCTGAGGCAGAAGGATCTCAACTTCAAAACCAGCCTCAGCAAAAGCAAGGCATGAAGCACCTCAGTAAAACCCTGTCTCTATAATACAAAATAGGGCTGGAGATATGGCTCAGTGATCACATGCAACAACAAAAAAAAAAAAAAAAAAAAAAGATAAGTACTGAGTTCAATCCCCAGTACCCAAAAATAAAAATTTAAAAAGTTTTTTAAAATGACATAGTGGGCTGTTAACATATGTACTTTTCAATTTTTTTCTACTATTTTAACACTGCAAGAAAAAGCAAACCATTTAAAACACTAAGGAAAACAAGGAAGTGGACTGGGGTCCCCTTCCCTTAGGCTGTACATTCCTCCCTCCCTACACATTCCTCCTTCCTCTCCAGCCAGGTTCCCTAGAAACCACCCTGGGTCACTATATTAAGATGATGAGGGTCATAGCCTAAGGAAGGGTCACTGCTGCACAGGGAGCCAGGATGAAATTGTGAAGGACAGAGAGGGGCTGACAGCCAAGGATGCCCTCAGCTCTCAGGTCCAGGACAGGGTTTGCTCCTCATGCTTCCCACCATCCCCTCACCAGCTGCCAGAGCTGCCAGAAGCTTCTGAGCCATCTCTCTGAGGCTGCTCTGAGGAAAAGGGAATCACAGGTGTCCCTAGAGACATGACCCATGAGGGTCCCCATGCTACGCATCTCCTCAGGCTGCTCTGAGCAGAAAACCCCAGACTTCTCTAAAAATATAACCCATGAGGGTCCCCAAGCCAGGCATCTTCCCCAGGCTATTCAGAGGAGAAGGGAACCCCAGGCATCCAAAGAGACATAAACCACGAGGGTCCACACACCAGGCATCTCCCTCAGGCCACTCTGAGGAGAAGAAAAGCCAGGGCCTACATAGAGTTGTTACCCACAAGGCTCCCCACATCTGGCGTCTCCCTCAGGCCAATGTTAGGAGAAGGGAACCCCAGGCATCCCTAAGACATGACTCACAAAAGTCCCTAAGCCAAGAGTCCGCGCTGAGGCTGCTCTGAGAAGTGAGCTCCCTGAGCCCCTGGAGGCATGACCCACCAGAGTCCCCAACCTGGGTCTCTCTCAATCTGCTCTGAGAAGGGAGCTCTGCCCCTCCAAGTGGAGTGACCCAACACTCCCAGGAATGGGGCTCTCCCGGGTTGGTCCTGAGGGGGAAGCAGGCTCCTCACTTTCAAAAAGGCAGCATTAAAGATGGCGGCGAGGCCCCACCCCTTATTGACCACGCCCCCTTTGGCCAAACACAGCAACCCTGGCAACCCCCCCAGGCAGCTCTGAGGAGAAGGGAACCCGGGGCTACTTAGAGACGTGACCCAGGAGGCTCCCCAGGCCTGGCATATCCCTCAGGCTGCAGTAACGATGAGGCTGCCCTGCAGTGTCCCTAGAATGTGACCCAAGAGGGTCCCCAAACCAGGCATCTCCCTCAGGCTGCTCTGAGGAGAATGGAACCCCAGGCATCCCTAGAGACACGACTCACAAAAGTTCCTAAGCCAAGAGTCCACTGAGACTGCTCTGAGGAGAAGAGAGTTCTGTGAGTCCCTGGAGGCATGACCCATGAGAGTCCGCAACCTGGGTGTCTCTCTCAATCTGCTCTGAGAAGGGAGCTCTGCCCCTCCCTGTGGAGTGACCCAATACTCCGAGGACTGGGGCTCTCCTGGATTAGTCCTGAGGGAGGAGCCAGCTCCTCACTCTCAAGGAGGCGGCCTTAAAGATGGCGCTGAGGCCCCGCCCCTGGTTGGCCATGCCCCCTTCGGCCACGCACAGCAACCCTGGCGCACAACAACCCTAGCGTCTGCCCCAGGCCGCTCAGAGGAGAAGGGAACCCCCAGCCTAATTACAGACATGACCCCCGAGGCTCCTCAGGCCTGGCATCTCCCTCAGGCTGCTGTAAGGCTGAGGGAGCCCCCCAGTGTCCCTAGAATGTGACCCAAAATGGTCCCCACACCAGGCATCTACCTCAGGCTACTCTGAGGAGAACAGAACCCTGGGCGTCCCTAGAGACATGACCCAAGAGGGTGCCCGCACCAGGCGTCTCCCTCAGGCCACTCTGAGTTGAAGGGAGCCCCAGGCACCCCTAGAGATGTGGCCCACAAGGGTCCCCACACCAAGTGTCTCTCTCAGGCTGCTGAGGAGAAGGGAACCCCGGGCATCCCTAGAGACAAGACTCACGAAAGTCCCTAAGCCAAGAATCCACACGCTGAGGCTGCTCTGAGAAGGGAGCTCCGTGAGCCCCTGGAGGCATGACCCATGAGAGTCCACAACCTGGGTGTCTCTCTCAATCTGCTCTGAGAAGGGGGCTCTGCCACTCCCTGTGGAGTGACCCAACACTCCCAGGACTGGGGCTCTCCCGGGTTGGTCCTGAGAGGGAAGTCAGCTCCTCATTCTCAAGGAGGCAGCATTAAAGATGGCGGCAAGGCCCTGCCCCTTATTGACCACGCCCCTTTGGCCATGCGCTGTGCAGGAGCTCCTCCCAGCTCAGAGGCAGGGCCTGTCCTGGCTCCCTGGTGAATGTCAGCACCTTCTTCCACCCTCAGCAGTTAATGAATAAAATATGTTCCCACTGCTCTAACTAGGTCTGGCTGTGGCACCTGAGGAGTGAAATCTCAGAAGAGGAGAAATGGAGTCCAGGAGACCCCCTCCCTGCACTCTACCAGGCCAAGTGCTGCAGCAGCCTGAGACAGGCAGGCAGAGGCACAGAGGGAGGCAGCTACAGGGAGTCTAGACCCTAAGCCCAAGGGCAGAGGCCAGAAACAGACCACCTCAGAGGCTTCTGGGATGTGTAGTCTTTGAGACAGAGTGACTTAGCCAGGGACTGCTCCAATTCAGAATCAGGGGTTTTAAGAAAATCTGTTAATTCCCAGCCCAGGGTGACCACTGTAGGAGGGTAGAAGAACCTGAGCTCAGACCAAATTACCAGTAGCCTATGACAGCATTCTAGATCATTCAGTCTGTCCTGCCTGTCCAGCTCTCACCATGGATGCCTCTGGGAGCTTCAGGCTACACAGATTCAGGGTTCTCAGGGTTTCTGGACAGTGTAGTCTGGTGCTCTGCTCACACAGTCTTTGCCTTCAGGACAATGGAAGCTGTGTGCCATGTGCTGGCCCAGACACCCTGGAGAACCCTGGCAGTGGACTCTGGTGTTCTACCCATGCAGCCCTCACCCCAGAAGCCTAGGGGTTGCAAGTAGCACATTCACCCTCATACCACTAGGATTCTGGGTAGTGCAGTCTTGTATTCCACATTGCAGGCCAGCTGCAGAGGTCGCTGTGAGCTGCAGGCTACTCAGGCACCCCTAGCGATTCTGAACAGTGTAGACTGGCATTGTGCCCACTCAGCCCTCACTTCAGAGGTCTATGGGGGTTTCAAGTAGCACATTCACCCTCATACCCCCACCCAGGATTCTGGGTAGTGTAATCCAGTCTTCTACAATGCAGCCCCCACTGCAGAGGCCTCTAGAAATTGCAGGCTACACACTCACTCAGGCATCCCTAGGGATTCTAGACAGTGTATTCTGGTGTTCTGTCCATGCAGCATCACTACAGTGGATTCTGGGAGCTGCAAGCCCCCAAGGATCATGGGTATTATAGCCTGGGGCTATGTTCAACTGTACAGTGACTACCTAGAGCTCGGAGCCTCCAGGAATTCTGAGTATTGTAATCAGTTCTACTCAGTCAGCTCTGACCGCAGAGGTCACTGAGAGCTGTGGGCCATGATTATTCTGGGTAGTGCAATCCATCCTACCTACGTGGACTTCACCCCCATCATGGCTCTGGGATCTTTGTAGCACAAGCCTACCTAGACACCCCTGAGGAGTCTGTGTAGTGCAATACAAAGTTTGCCCCGGCGGTACTCAAAAGGAAGGTGTCTGGGAGTTACAGGCCCCCAGGGATTCTGGGTAGTATAGTATTGCCCTCTACCTCCATAGCCCTCACTGTGGAAGCCTCTGAGAGTTCCAGGCCACATGGACACGGGGCACCTCCAAGAATTCTAGGTAGTATAGTTCAGCTCCCTACCCTGAAGCCCTCACTATTGCATATCCTGGGAACTGCAATTCCCCCTGAGGACTCTGGATAAGGTAGTCCAGTGTTTTGCCTACATGCCCCTACTGCAAGGGCCATGAGAACTGAAGGCCACATGCTTGTCTTGGGACTGAAGACCTCACTGTGGAAGCCTCCTGGAATTGCAGGCAGCACACTCACCAGTGTGTCCCCAGGAATTGTAGGTAGTGTAGTCTGACCTGCATAATGCAGAGCTCTCACTTGGGAGGCCTCAGGGAGTTGCAGGCTGCATACTAACAGGCAACACACCCCACCAAGGATTCTGGATACTGTAGTTAAGCTCTCAGTCCAACAGTCCTCACAATGGAGGATCCTGAGAGCTACTGGCACCGAGATTTGTGGGTAATTTAGTCCTGTGTTTTTCCTACTCACTGCAGAAAATTCTGAAACTAAAGTTCCCCCTTAGGATTGTGGGTAATGCAGTTCAGTGGTTTGCCCCTCACCACAGAGGATTCTGGAAGCTGCAGTCCCTGAGGGTTCTGGATAATGCAGTCTAGTGTTTGGCCTGCACAGTCCTGCTGAGGATCACAGGGGCTGAAGACCCCATGCTTTCCCTGGGACTCTGGAGATTCTAGGATGTGAGCTCTACCAACAAAACCATCACCACCAAATCCTCTGGGACTTACAGGGTTACAGGGTATGTAGGCATCCCCAGATATTCTGAGCATTGAAGTCTGGTATTCTGCCCTTACAATTCTCACCCCCAGAGGCTCCTGGGCAGAGCAGGCACCCAAAAGTAATTGGCAGCATAGTTTGATTTTTTGTCAGTACAGCCCTCTCTGCAGAGGTCTCTGCAAGCTGCAGGTCCCCAAGAATTATGGGTAGCACAGTCTGTCATTTGACCCATGCTGCCCTCCCTGCAGAAGGCTCTGGTAACTGCAATGAGGATTCTACAGTTACCCAGGATTCTGGGTAGCGCAATCCATCATAATCTTTGCATCTCTCACCCTAGAGGCTCCTGAGAGCTTCTTGCTGCATTTTCATGAGCCCTTACCCTCAGGCCCCAGTGAGATTCCAGGCACTGGGCCCTCCCTGCACCATCTTGAGGGGGCATTTGCGGCCTCAGACACTCAAGCCATACAAAATACATTGACATACCATGATAATGAGCAGCCAAAGCCTCAGTAAGAAATACTGTTGTAAAATAAGTTCTCCTAAAATATTACCTGAGAAAGTAAAGAACATGGCAGAACTTACTTCTCAGCCCATCAGGCAGTGCACAGGAAGCTTCTTCCTCATGTTTTCCTCACATGGACCTCAGGCATCCTGAATCCACAGTAGAGCCTCCATGGGTAGGTGCCAAGGAGAAGGAAGCTCTGGTCCTCACCACAGACATATCCACCAGGCATCCCTAGTCCATGGTATCTTTCCAGTATCTCCCCAGGATTAAAAAAAAGAAAAGAAAAAAACCTCTGGTCTACACCTTAGATAGAGCCTCTAGGAGTCCCTAGATGTGGCATCTCTCAGGTGGGTCCCCAGGAGAAGGAAGTTTGATTAGGGCACAGAACACAGCCCCCAAAAGCAGTTAATCACAGAAAGCTGTTCTGAGTGCCCCCTGCTGGCCACTGGGGGCAGTGCAGGATGCTGGGTGTTCACTGTTCAGAGCTGCACCCCCTTGTGCTAGGCACAATGAAGCTCTTCAATTCATAGTTCTGACTATTGCAGGTCATGATTTTGGAAATTGAAAAGAAATAGAGCCTACCTCCTATGTCTTGATCACAATGGATGGAGATAGCAAGCAGCAAAGTACATGGCCCATAGACAAAATTTCATTGATTTCCTATATTTCAGCCATCATGTAGGAGAAATAGTGAAATATATAAACTGGAATAAGAAAAAATTTAAAGCATTAATATTTAAAATAGAGACCCCAGATTTGAAGTATTTACATGTAAGTATTAAAGTACAATCATACTTCAGAAATTCTTGAAATGTTTATATAGAAATCAAATGAAATATAAATAAATACAGAGATAGTCTTTGTTCAGGTCTCAATATAATTAAGGTGAAACTACCTCAAACCTGATCTGAAGATTCAGTGCATTCCAGAAATTCCCAACACGCTCTTTTTAAACCTAGACTAGACATCACTGACTTCAAAAGGACACACACTTCAAGAAGCCACACATATGGATGCCAGAACCTATCAAACTACTCTCTAGATTTTCATTTAAAATGGAAAACTGTAAAACTCTAGAAGATGTGCATGACCACATGTTTCATGATGAGGTTCTAAATACAACCCACCCCCAAATTCCATGAAAGCTATGGATGTGGCTCAGTGGTTAAGCACCCTGGGTTCAATCCCTGCTATCAAACAAACAAACAATAACAACAAGAAATCCATGAAAGAAAAACCTGATAATGTGGACTGTATTAAATTCCTCTGTAAAAAAAAAATCATATTAAGGAAATGAAAAGACAAGTCAAACACTGGGGGAATCTTTGGAAAGTATATGTCTAAAACAAACTTGTGTAAAAAATATAGTAAGACACTCAACAATAAGACAACATAATGGGTAAAGATATGAACAGACAACTCACAAGAAAGATACAAGATGGTAAAGAAGCATAGAAATGATTCTTAGTATCACCTGTCATGAGGAAAGCACAAACTAAGACCCCAAGTGCACTGCACACCTACCGAGCTGCTAAGGTCTTTAGTAAGTGTAGTATCAACCATGAGGATGATGAACAGCCACAGGCACTCTTGTGCATTGCTGGAAGAGCACACAACAGTTCAACACTATCAAAAAACTGGGCATTTTCCCCAAAGTTAGACATGGTTTCACCACATGGTCCTAAAAATATAGACAACTGCCTCAAAAATGTATATCGAGAATACAGCACACCATTACATATAGTAGTTCTATTCACAATGCCCCAATACCTTAAGCAATCAGGATGTGCTTCAATGGGTAATAAAATAGCATAACTGCTATGAATGCATGCCATGGAGGCCCTGGTGTCTCTGAGCTCCCCCAGGTCTCTACTCTGGACTGCCTTTACCTTTTCACACCTCACAGAGGGAAAAGTGAATTCTGAATAGAAACACCTGTAAATGCAGCTGATAAACTCAGGCTCAGTATGCAGTTACTGCCTATGGAAAGAGATTAAAAAGTTCTGGATGTGGGCGGTAAACTCAGAAAAATGCAAGCACAACAACCCAGGCCTGCATCTTTGTTCATAGGAGCTTCCTGGGGAACAACAGACAAACATGGAGGCAACTTCAGGATCCCCACAGAACCACATCTAGGGGAGAACCTGGAGGTGGTTGTCATTAGGGCCCCTATGTCTCACCTCTGATTAGCTTAGAGGACATTATGCTACAGCTTCATACCTCCGTCCCAACTTTTAATTTCATCTCTTTCCCAGGTTGCAAATGCATCCTGAGCTTGGATTCTGTTGATTGATTAGCTTGTTTAATGTTGCGAAGAGAGCTATTCCACTACCTGGTCCTGATGCACAACCTCTGAAATTCACTGTTCTGGTTATTCAACATACATTTGCATATTTTAGCTAAAATACAGCCCATCATCCCATGTTTTGATCTAAAAGGATGGTTTAGCAGTTGTTGGGGTTTGCACACTCTGCCATCTGAGCAACTTTCTCTGTGTCGAGAGGCTGCAGAGGTGTTATCTGTTGTTCCAATTAACTTTTCCCTTCATTTTCATTGAGCCATAGTGGCCCTGAGGTTAGCAACTGTAGCTCCAACCCACCGAAATCCTGCAGGTCTCCTCTGGGTGAGCAGAGTGTCCCTGCCTCCCGGGGACTGGTGGCATCTCTGTGGGAGTGGAGCAGAACAGGTGAGCGCCTCCTCAGGCTGGGGAGCCTGGAGGAGAAAGGGCAGAGCCGCGGTGCGCAGATGCCAGGCCCACAGTTTCCACTGCAGGATAAACCAAGCACCTTTCAGAAACCTACAACCTGGCTTCTGTCCGCAGGTACCTCCTATGGGTGACACAAACAGAGGACCTTTTTGGCAGCAGAGCATGGAGACCCGGAACCCCTGAAGCCACACCTGGGAAGGGCTAGTGCCCTCCAGGCTCCATAAAGTCAATTCAGGGCGCTGGAATGGGAGAAAGGGCTGCATTCCAGGTCGTGATTTCTGAGTTCTAATTCCGCTGCACCCTGGCCCAAGCCTGCATGGTTTGGCTATGTGATTTAACAACTCTGAGCTGTAGTTTCCACCCTCCGCCAGGCGGTGGCAGTGCTGTCCTGGTTCCCACCAGATGGGCAGCGAGGAGCTGGTGCTTTCAGGGTTGGAAAGCAATCTGGGGCTCTAGTACTGCCACCCTCTGTACATGGATCCTGCTCCCCTCTCCATAGCTCTGTATTCAGCTTGTACTCACGCTTCAAGTCACTGCAGCCATAACGTAATTCCACATAGGTACTTGCCCATACTTCAATGTACCCCACATTGTTTGGAGAACCATGCAGTAAATGCCCTCATTTGCAAGGCTGGGGTTTGGCTCAGTGACTGAACGCTTGCCTCATATATGTGAGGCCCTGGGTTCAATCCTCAGCACCACATAAAAAGAAAATAAAAATTAAAAATAAAAACTAAATGCCCTCATTTGCTATTCCCCCTTTCAAGACTTAAACCTTTCTTTCAAGTTTTGGATCTGAGATTTCTCAGTGTCCGATGCAAGTAGGTTTGGTTTTTCCTTCATCTAAGACTGGGCCCTGCAATATGGTGGGGCCAGAAGCTGATAGGCATGATGTGGTGTTTACACATGATATTGAGGCTGGGACAAAGTTATGTCTAGGAATAGTGACTGAGCCTATGTAAGGAGTTTTGAGAACTGTTGAGTAAACACCCAGGCCCTGCCTCTCTGATCTTGAGTCTGAAGTACCCAATTAACAGGTGGAATGGGAGCTACTTCTACATAGCATAAATGAAAGCAATTCACAGGAGAAAGGCAGAAAGGAAGACTGCAGAAGGGATCTTACACTTGGCTGGGCTCTGGGCACTGCTCTGACCTGTGGCACTTCCACATGGGGTAAGAAGCCCTGCCTCCTTACTGCCAGGAGGTTCCCTGTCCTACAGACACCAGGTTGTCCTCATCTTGGACACAAGAGTTTTCCACCAAGGCCTTCTGTATTTCAGCAGAAGTACAGTGTCTAAGCCCAATGGATGCTACTGCAAAGAGCAGGCAGCTGCAAAAGGGGGATGTGAAAGGCTGGCCAAGGGGAAGTAAATGCAGGTTTGCCCTTGCACAGAAATGGGCTTTCAGTGAAATGGGCTTTCAGTGGACACACTTTGTGCAATAAAGGGGCTAACTCTGAGATAAACAAAATTGATAAGTATTTAGCCAAACTAACCAAAATGAAACAAGAGAAGACTTACATAAATAAAATTTGAGATGAAAAAGGGGAAATCACAGACATTACAGAAATTCAGCAGAACATTAGGGACTATATTGAAAACTTATATTCCAATAAATTGGAAAACCTAGAAGAAATAGACACATACAACCTGCTAAAACTGAATCAAGAGGACATAGAAAACCTAAACAGACCAATAACTAGGAATGAAATCATAGATCATGGTTCACCTCCCTGGCTGCAAATAGACACACTGCTTCATAGATTGAAGGATCAGGAGGTTAGTGCCAGGAAACTGGGTCAAAGACTTTTTTTTTTTTTTTTGGTACGAGAGATTGAATCCAGGGACACTTAACTACTGAGCTCCATCCCCGTACCTTTATTTATTTATTTATTCAACTATTTTTTTTTATTTTTTTTCCAACTATTTTATTTTTAGATAAGGTCTTCCTAAGTTGCTTTAGGGTATCAATAAGTTGTTCAGGATGGCTTTGAATTTGTATTCCCCCTGCCTCACCCTCCCCAACACTGTGCCTTGTCCAGATTTCTTATTATGACTCACCAACACACATAAAGAAATAAAAGGCATCTATATATATATATATATATATATATATATATATATATATATGCTTTTCAACTTGAAAAAAGAACTTAAATACACACTGCACTAGCAAATATGAAAAGATGCTTAAGGTCTCATTAATTATGGCCATGTAAGTTAAAGTCACAGTGAAATTTCCTCACTCCTGTTAATATAATCATTTTCAAAATAATTTAAAATAGCAAGCATTGGTAAGAATGAAGACAAATGTGTAACCTGTGTGTGAAATAATTGCAGTTTCATCAAAAAGTTAAAATTAGAATTATTAGAATTATCATAGTACTCAAGTCTATTCCTAGGTTTTTACACCAAAGAACTGGAAGAAGATATTCAAAGCAAAATGTGTATGTGTTCTTTCCATCTGTTTAAGTCATGAAAATGAGGGACAGGCTCATAAAGAGTTCCAGGAAGAAAAATGTGGATCTGAGTAAAAAATTATAATAGTTATGGTGTTTCATCCCCCATTAAAAAAAGAAACTGTCAGCTCTTTTCAGGGAGCACAGCAGCCCTGTGATTCTTGCTCTCATAGAACACCACTTAGGTGGGTCTCCATATACAGCACAGCAATCCTGTATGTTCCTGTCTCTCCATGTGGACATGTGCAACTCTGCAATTGTTCACATTTTAGATATCAAGTTTCTTGGATCTGCCAGTAGACATGATCAATCTTAAGAATCCTTCCATCAGAAACCTCCAGTTTTCTGGATATAGAATTCAACAGTATTGCACATCTATCCATCAATAGAACCCCAGTCATCTGTCTGTACAATTGGTGCCCAGAAGCCCTGCATTTCCTGCTATCATTATCCCAGTTGCCTGGCTTTGAATATGGACAAAAGTAGCCCTGGCATGGTGGATCTCCAAATAGATTCCAGCAGCCATGGTAATTCTGAGACCATGAGCATTATAGACCACTAGCAATGGAAATTCTGGACAGTATGATTTCCTGACCACACAGAATCCCATTCTCCTGTTCCTGATGTACAGCCCGTCAGTACTGTGTGTCCACCCATCATGGAAACCAAGTTGCCTGGCTTTTCTACAGCAGTCCATCAGTCCTTCACATCCTGCCATCATAAGAACCCATTTCCCTAGCTGTCCACAAAGAGCAGAGCAAATTTGTGAGTCCTGACATCACAGAACCCCAATTTTCTGTGACTTCCATGTAAATTCAAGAACCCCTGCAATTTCTGCCATCATAGAAACCCAATTATCTCCCCTTGAACATACACACCAGCAGCCCCAGGAATCCTGTCATTAGAGAAACCCATTTTCTCTGCTCTCCACATTAAAACCAGCAGCCTGGCAATTCCTGCCATCATACAACCAAGTTAACTTGCTCTCCAAGCAGATCCCAGCAGTACTGTGAGGCATACCATAAATTCCCCTTGCTTACACATGGAGTTCAGCAGCTCTGTCAATCCTGCCATCATACAGCCCAGTAACCCAGTGAATTCTGCCATCTTACAACACCAGTTACCTGCCTCTCCATGTGGACACCAGCAGCCCTTGGATTTCTGATATCATGGAAACACAAGTTTCTGTGTCTCCATGATGATTGCAGCAGCCCTGTGTGTACTGCTGTCATAAACAACAGTTCCATGTCTTTCTATCTAGAAGACAGTAGTCCTAATTGTCCAGTCATCAATAGAATCCCAGTTCCCTTATTACCAGAGTCCAGTAGTACTATGAGTCCTACCATCACAGAACCACACTTCCCTGATGTTTCTCATAAATCTTGGAGCACTTCAAGTCTTATCAACAGAACATCAGCTTCCTTGTTCGCCATATAAAAAAGCAGCAGCTCTGGGAGTCCAGACATCATTGACTCCCTATTCCATTGCTTACCACTCAAAACCATCAGTTCTGAACATCCTGCCATCACAGGCTGCAGATCCCTTTGCTACACAATCAGTCCCTCCAGCTAATTACAGCCCTGACCTCTACGACGCAGGCTCCAGTGCAGCGCAGACCCCTCTGCATTAAGGATGCGACCACCGCCTGCCCGGTCAGAGGGAGCTGTCGCTCTCCACCTGACCTTCACCTTAGGACCTTGGCGCCCAGTCAGAGTTCCGAAGGCGGCCATGGACGGCGCGTTCCAGGGCGCCCCTCTCCTCCGGGCCGCCATATCCGCAGCGCCGTATAGCAGCGGCAGGAGCCTCTGCGCCCCGCCGCCCCGCGGTCCCCCGCACGCTCCCATCCCGCCTGCCGCGCCCGCCCTCTCGCTCTCCGACGCCACCGCAAGACGGGAGCCTGCGCTCACCTGGGCGGAGGCAATCACCACGGACAGCAGACCCACAGTAGCGTCCAGGTGAGCTAATGGTGTGCACAGGAGGACCAGCGGAAGAGAGAAGGAAGCGCGCCCGCACTGGGCTGCCTGCCATTGCTCTTGGGCTCCGTCTAGCCCCCTGAGCCTCAAGGGCGGGGTCTCTTTCCAGGTCGCGATCTGCGCAGTCGCGCAGCTCGAGCTGGGATTCCAGGGTGAGCGGCCCCAGGCCTCTGTTGCTCACCCAAGTGGAGTCCCAGGAAAGCTAAAGCCAAGGCTGCCCGGAGTCCTTGCAGCGGGAGGTTCCATAGAAAGGAATGGACTTGAGTGAGTTGGTAGACCATGGAGTCTGCTCCTTTAGGTGGTGCTGCTTGCTGCAAACGGTGCCCTCCTGTGAGCCCAAGCAGAGACACACTAGAAACCACTCACGGAGCTTAAGCAAAGCCCAACCCATTGACTCTTGAGCATGAGTTAAGGCTCCAATGTAACACTATCGCATCTCAGTGTCATAGGAACTTAATAACCTGTGTTTGCCAAGTACAAGTCCTTCCTAGTAACTTATTACCATGTGGTATTTTATAGAAGTTGACTGTGCTACTATTCTCATTGTTAAAACAGAGAAATGAGTTTTAAAATTATTTAGAAATGAGATAGTTATGGAGGTCTGTGTTCTGTGTTAGTAATGATATGATACTTGCTTTCACATATCATCACCTAAAGGCCTCCAGAGCAGCCTCCTGTATTGTTTGGCAATTTTAGCAGGCCCCCTGTCTTGCAGAGTGATGCCAGTGTGGTGAGCTTTCTAACACTCATCCTTGAACCTCTCCATGCCAAAGAGCACTTATCTGGTCCTATAGCCCTGTGCAGCCACAGCCACACCTTCCACCTGAACATCTTTAGCAACCTCTTCAGCTTCAAGAGCTCAACCCTGAACTATTACTTTCTTAATTCCTCATTATGACAATTTTTTTACTCTCACCCTCCATGTGAAAATTATGTGGTTTTTCTTTTTTGCCACAAAATGTTACCAGGATTCTACTAAAGTAACTTGAAAATTTAAATCATATCTTTCTCCATTTAAAAACATGTGGTGAAGGGCTGGGGTTGTGGCTCAGTGGTAGAGTGCTTGCCTAGCATGCATGAGGCACTGGGTTTGATCCTCAGCACCACCTAAAAATAAAATAAAGATGTGTGTCCACCTTAAACTGAAAAAAATAATAATAAAATATTAAAAATAAATAAATAAAAACATGTGGTGAGCCAGTGCTGTAGGGCATACATATAATCCCAGCTACTTGGGAAGCTGAGGCGGGAGGAGTCCTAGAAAGTTCAAGGCCAACCTGGGCAACCTAGCCATCCCTTGTGTCTCAAAATAACAATAAAATAAAGGGCAAGGAGAGACAGCACCACCTAAAAATAAAATAAAGAAATGTTAATGAAACAGCTCCCACTGAAAATGGAGATGCTAATCCAAAAGTCCTTCCTGCCCAGATTACTTCTTTGGCCCACATGCGCCCCACCCTATATTCCATCACTGAAAGATAACAGAACAAAGGACAGGAATGGGGAAAGCTGGATGAAGACCTTAGCTATAAAAAGGGGAACACATTCACCCTTCCATGGATTCCACCTCTTGGGTCCCCTTCTTCCTCCAGGGAGGGGAGAAGTCTTTTCTGCTGTCCTTTAATAAAGCCTCTATTTTCCACTCTGAACTTGCCTCAGCATGCTTCAACACTGGGGAAGCAAGGACTCTTCACCGGTAAAACAGTGGTAACACATCTACAACTAAAAAATAAAAATAAAAAAACAAAATAGTGACACCTTTTCCAATTCATAAAGCCTCTATTGATGTCAGTATAACTTACAGACATTTGAGAACTCAGTGGCCACCATAGGTGGGAGATCAATATGACAACAATAGTTCCAAGGTCATCATCCACACATACACCTTGTATCTCAGACAAAGTCAAAACAACCATCAAAAGTGTAATCCAGAAGCCCCTATGGAACAAGAAGCTCTTTCAGAGGGTCCATAAAATGAAAACTTTTCATGGTATAATACATTATTTGCCTTTTTATTATCATCATTTCATATTTATATAGCAGAATTTGACCAGAGACTACCAGACTTACATTAACCCAAGAAACTGAAAGCAAAAGCAAATTTCAAGAATCTGGTATTTTATCATGCTAGAATTTAAAATATTTGCAAAAGAGTAAAACAATGCTGCTCTTCTCACTTTTTTGATTATTATTTATAACGATTTTATGTTAACTTGTAATGCATTTATAAGTGTGTGTGTGTGTGTGTGTGTTGTCATACTGAGATGTGAGCCCAGGGATGTGGGCCACTGAGCTACATCCCCAGCCCTCTGTTTTATTTTGAAACCCAGGGTCTGGCTAAGTGTCCCAGGCTCTCCTCAAACTTTTGATCCACTTGCCTCAACTTCCCACGTCCCTAGGATTTATGAATGTGTGCCAATGTGCAATTAGTAAATTACTAATTGTGATAAGCAGAATAATGGTGAAAGAATTCCCCACGCAAAGACTTCGCCGGGAGAATTCCAATTTTATTGCAAAAAGCAGTGTGCTTATATAGAACTAAGGGGGAGATGGTAGGGTTTAGATAAATGGCAGGCAACCCATTTATTGGCAAGTTCTTTCAGATATCAGCTCCGGAGCCCAGGAATTAGTTCTCATTGGGGCTAAGGTTCCCCGCCAGCGAGGTTTGAAATTGGCGCCGGCGGGAGAGTTCACACGGGTGGGAACTTTTCGCGCCACTGCAGAAAAGAAGAAGGTAGGAAGAAGAGGTGCTTAGGTGCCATATTGGGGTTTTTTTCTCTGGGGTATGGCTGCCATTTATACTTTTCCCAACAAATGGTCTTTCAAAGATATATACATGTTTCATCTGTGGAAACTTTCAATATGTTATCTTAAGTGACAAAAGGGATTTTGTAGATATGATTAAGAATCTTTTGCTGGGCTTGGTGGTGCACATCTGTAATCCCATGGAGCTGAGGTTTATCTTGGGAGCTAGACATCAAGAGATTGCTGCCTGGCATACCTTCATTTTAGCCCTGTGAAACTCAGCTTAGACTTCTTACGATAGGAGCTAGATAATAATTTTCTGTCACTGAAGTCACTAACTGTGGCAATGTCCTTGAGCAGCCATAGGGAATTGACACAGTAACTCAAACTTTACTAAATTTTAATTCCCAAAACAATAAAAACTAATTAATATCATCTTATGATAAAGGCTCTTTGTGATGAATAATGTTTAATAATGAATAAAGATTGGATTGTGCTCTGTTGCCCAGAATTTGTCTCAAATTCAAGACCTCTCAAGTGATCCTCCTGCCTCAGCCTCTGAGACAAAAAATTTAAGAACCACTCCTCTAAATAAATCCTGTGTCATTATGACTTGCCACCTCTCTTTTCACCTTGGTTCTTGCTGCTCTGAGTGCCTAGAATGTCCTTGCCTTAATTAAAACCCTCACCATGTTTAAGGTCCATCTTACTGTGTACCTCATCATCACTCCAGCCAGAAGGCTCCCTCAGTCCTGTTTTCTGACATTCCATGAGGAGGTAACCATCTCTGCAAATCCTGCTCTCCACAAGTTGTTGAGAGCCACAGCCAAAGGGGCCCCAGCAAACTTCCAGCTGCCAGCAATCTTCCAGCTGCTGGCTGATGATTGGCTCACAGCGGCCCCAGCAACATCTAGCTGATTGGCTCCTCGGCCCCAGCAACATCTAGCTGATTGGCTCCTCTGCGGTGATGCTCATTGGGCTGTTTCCCTGCCCTTTCAGACCACGGAGCTGCTCATTGGGGGACTTTTTTGGCTCCGCCCACGTGACCCAGCCAATCGGCCTCAAGAGAGGAGGATTGTGGGAGGTGGAGAGAAGCTTGAGGGGAGAGAGAGGCTTGTGGAAAGCCGGTGGTGGCAGTTGAGGCTCTGAGGGTTTTTCCTGAGAGGCTATTTTGTTTGGCGCGTGTGGTTCTAAAAATAAAGTTAGTTTCTTTTGACAAGTGGCTCCTGATTGTGCCCAGCCAGACTGCGGCAACAAGTCAAGGTCCCTGGCTCTCTACATAGACCCTAGCTTTACTGCCATGATAAAATCCCAGGTTCTGGATGCTCCAAAAATAAGCCAAGATTCCCAGTGAGTACTGCTGTCATAGACTCTAATTTACTAGCTTATCATGTAAAGCCAAGCATCACTGTGAGTCCTACTATGAAGAGAACCCCAGTTCCATTTTTCTAAACATAGAGTTCAGAGGAACTGACTGCCATGCTGATACCGCTGAAGCCAGATTTAAAGATAGGTAGTTAGTGTAGTTACATAAATTGGGTCTAATATGGAGTAAGATTTAAAAAAAAATGAGGCCATTATCAAAAACTGGAGTCCAAGAAACCAGATCAGCATTTGGGGAAATTGAAATGTTAATGTCCCCATGGCCCTCCGGGAACTCATTCTAAGGAACTGTTAATGAAACAGATCCCAGCAAACAGGTAAGTGCTAATCAAACCACCCCAGGCCTTTCCTGCCCAGATAACTCCTCCAGTCATCTATCTCCCACATTTTGGCCTTCCCACCTACATTCTATCACTGCAGGATAAAGGGAAACAAAGCACAAAAATGTGGGAAGACTAAAAGAAGACCTTAGATATAAAAAAGGGAAGACCTCCACCATCATGGATTCCCTTTTTCCTCCTGGAGGAAGTCTTTTCTGAAATCCTTTAATAAAGCCTTCCACTTTCCACTCTACAGTTGCCTCGGCATGCTTCTCTGGTGTTATACTTCAATGTTCGGGGAAGCAAGGACTTGTCACCAGTAAACAGCTGTAACACTGCCAGTTATCATTGACAAGTCCTGCTTCCCCACATGTTGAAGTTTTAACATTAGAGAAGCACACCAAAGCAAGCATATGACCAGGGTTTATTTTAAAGGGGGTAACAGCGAGGGAGAAGGGGGCCATAGCTGGTATCCTGGTATCCCAAGAGATGAGGTGTTCTGCCCTTTTTATATGTTCTAGAATTCCTTTGTTCTTCTGCCTTTTCCCCCTGATCTTTCTCCTTCCTGCCTAGTGACTAAACCCAGGAATGCCCAGTGGGATGGCCAAAAGTTGGAAAACTGGTGGGCTGAAGGGGGAAGGGAAGGGCAGAGTAGCCAAGGACACCTGAACAACCTTATAGCTCCCTATAGGGAGGGGAAATTCTTGGGACAGGTTACCTTGGCAACGGGTTGGATCAGGGGCAGGTTCTTGATAAGATCCCTCAGGGGACAATATCCAACTGCCCATACTCACTCAAATTGGCCTCCTAGATCTGATCTGACTCGATTTACCTATCTACACTGACTGCCTGTCTAATTCTGGATTCACTGCTACCAGAGAAACCCACTTACCTGTCTCTCTTGTCGACCCCAGGAGACCAGGAATTCTTCCATAAATAGAACCTCAGCTTCAATGCTTTTCACAAAAATATTATCAGGACAGATAGTCCAACCATCCTAGAATTGCAGTCCCCTGTGGGTTTTTTGTTGTTGCTGTTGTTGTTTTGGTGATGCGGGTTGAACTCAAGGGCACTCGACCACTAAGCCACATCCCCAGCCCTTTTTTTGTATTTTAAATATCTTTAGTATGTATACATATGTATAAACTAATACAATGACTCCCCTATTAACTTTAATACTAATATGATAGTCAAAAGTACTGAGAGTCCTGTCATCATATAACCCCAGTTTCTTGTGATTTCCATGTAAATTCCACCAGACTATATTTTCCTGGAAACATTTAAAAAAATAGTTCACTTGCTATATCCATGGAGAACAGCAGTCCTGAGAGTCATGTCATCGTAGAAACCAAGTTCCCTTGCTCTCCATATACAGACCTGCAGAACTGTGAGTTCTGACATGATAGAACCCCATTTCCATGTCTCCAAGTAAAGCCAAGGAAACATGGGAGGCCAGTTTATCAAACCTGTGCTCCCTGGCTTTCCACATACCTCATAGCAGCTCTGGTGTTTATGCTATCATAGAAAACAGGTTCTTTTCTCTACATCAAGCTCAGTTGTCCTGCTGTCATAGAACACCAGTTTTCCATCTCTCATTGTAGAGTCCAGGAGCCCTGTGCATCGTGCCATAAACAGAAAACCTGTTTTGTTTTTTCATGTACAGCTCAGACAGGATGGGAATTCTACTATCAATTTAATTTCATCCCTTTGTTCTCTGCATGGACCACAGTAGTACTTTGAGTCCTGTCAACATAACATCAAGATCTCTCAATTTTCACCAAGAGGCCAAAAAAAAAATGTGAATCCTGTCATAATATAACCCCATTTACCTAGGATACATAAATCTCAACAACTTTGTGAGTTTCACCATTATAGTGTCAAATCTCAAGTTATGTCATGATAGAACCTCAAATCCCTGGAACTCCACAAAGAGTCCTGCAGCATGGAGATTCATGTCATCAGTACTCCAGTTCCTTGACTCTCCAAATATGATCATGAAGGCTTGGAATCCCTGCTATTTTATTTCTCCTGTTCTCTGGCTAACCATGAAAAACCTAACATTTCTGTAAGTTTTGTCATTATAGAATTTGTCATTTTTTACTCTCCACAGAGATTCAAGTAGCTTTGGGTGTCCTGTCATCAAAGAAACCCAGTTCTATGACTCCACATTTTTTGAGGCAGCTTTGGGTATTAGGAAATCATAGATTGCAATTGACCAGGCCTCCATGGAGAGCCATGCAGTCCTTGGAGTCAGCCTTAATTTAAACCCTGTTGCCTGGATTTCAAAATAAAGTCCAGCAGCCTTCAAACACCTATCATCATAAACTCTATTTCCCTGACTCTTAAAGTAGAATCTGGCAGTCTTGCGTGTCTTGCCATCCTATAATGCCAGTTACCTGTCTCCATATGTAGACCCAGCAACAATAATCACATTGCCAACAAAATAAATTCAGATCTCTGGCTGGTCACTACAGAGTTTATAAGCCCAGGGGTACCCACCATCACAGAAACCCATTTTTCTGTCTGCACAGACAGCTGAGCACCTCTGTGTGTTATGACATGAGAGTGTAAGGGTAAAAGAAATTGAAGTTAAAGCGTAAAAGTTAAAGGATAAAAGACCGGGTGTTGTAAAAGTTTCTAAGCTGCAAGGTCTGAGTTAAAATGTAAAGGAGGTATTGTTAGGTTTCTATGCTACCTGAAAAACCTGAAATTTCTGTAGCTGTTAAGACAATGCTTAGAACCGCCCAGTAAACATTTCCCCTGATTGTCTGGTTGTTTAATAATTGAAGGGGTCTGTGTGGTTGCATGTAGGCCTTGCAGGGCCTGAACCAATCAGTTTGAATGTGTACTCTCCTTAGGAATGACCTATCACTCCACCCTGACCTGTTCCCGCCAATGAATGAACTAATCATGTTTAGGAGTTGTTGTTCAATTTTCCCGCGCCTCATGATGATTTATTCTGATGTATACAAAGCCCTCCACCCTCCCAAAAAAAAGTGTACTTAAGCAGTGCTCAGCCCCTGCTTGGGGCTCTGGGCTGCTTTCCCTTCTTGAGTGTGCACGGAGCCCCAGCATGCTGGTTCAATAAATCCCCTTCTGCCAATTGCATGAGTGGTCACTTGGTGGTCTCTTTCTCCGACGCTTCGCCTGACCCTTACAAGAGAAACACAGTTCCCTAGCTTTGGACACACAGTAAATCAATCAGTCATTTGACTTCTACCAAAAGTAAACCCTATTTCACTTACTTTTCACATGGAGACCAACATACCTTTTATAACTGCTATCATAAGACACTACTTATCTGGATCTCCAAATAAAGTGCAGGAGACCTGGGGATCCTTAGAAAATACAACACCACTTTTCTGACTCTCTTTGTAGATACCAGCAGCTTTGCTTTCCTCCCATCATAGAAACTGATTCCTTTTTCTACACATAGAGGTCAGCAGATGTATGAATCCTGCCATAATGGAAAGCCAGTTATATGGCTCCCATAGACACAAGATGATATGGTAGGTTTTTCATCATAAATCCCAAGAGCCATAGGAAGATCTCAACAGCTCTGGGAATTCTAACATACTATAAACAGTTAACTATGTTCTACATTTTGCTCACCAGGCTTGTGTATCCTACCATCATATAAGATGAGTTATATGGTTTTTCAAGGAGTTCAGGAGCCAGTGAAACTGCCTATAATAGAAACCCTATTCTGTGGTTATGCACATACAGCCAGTATCTCAGAGAGTGGTACCATCAATACAGCCTAAATTCCCCAGGTTAACATGTAGAGTACATTACTGCTGTGAGTCTTGGTATCATAGAAATCAGTTCACTGACTCTAACTCTAATCCTAACCCCTGACCCTAACCCTAACCATAACCCTAACAATCTTACCTTAAACCTAACCCTGCAGTTAGCATTAAAATTGTTGAGCTATATTACCTATAATTCTTAGGGTGGTACTTCCTTGGATTCTATGTAGCTAGGTGGCAGTTTTGAATATTGCATTGTCCCCAGTCTTAGGGTCTTGAACCTTTCGGGTGTTCCTGTAATGAGTGGTGAAATTGCTAGACTACATTACCCACCATCCCACATGGACATGTTTCCCAGAATCTCTGCAGTGTTCAAAGTGTGAGACTACCTTACCCATAATCTTTAGGTAGGAATTTCCCCAGATCCTCTACATTGAGAAGGTAAATCCAAGAAATACATTGCCCACAATTGTAAGGGTTAAGACCCTTCAAGTGTCCATCAGTGAGCAGTCAAATTGGACTGATGGCCAGTTTTTTAATGCACAAGTTTCCTGGTAATCCATACAGTCATCTGGCAAATTACAAGACAACATTCACCACAATACTTAGTGAAGTAGTTCCCAGAATCCTCCACAGTAAGAGGGCAATTCCAAGGACTACAAAACCCACAATGCTATGATACTGTATGCTCCTAAGTTTTCCTGCTATGTGATAAATTGCAAATATTCATTACCCACAATCCTACATGGAGAAATTTCCCAGAATTCTCTGAGGTAAGTAGGCAAATTTGGGGATTATATTACTCACAGTTCTTAGGGAGGAAGTTTCCATAATCCTCTACAGCAAGAGGGAAATTCCAATGACTAACTTGCCAACAATTGTAAGAGGCAGAAACTGCCATGGTTGCCCATCAGTGACCAGTCAGATTGAATTACTGTGCCCATGATCCTTTGTGAATAAGTTTTTAAGGAATCACTGCAGTTTGCAGTCAAAACTTGGGACTACATTAGCCACAGTCCTGGGAAGTTCCCAGGATCCTCAACAGTGAGGGGCATTCCACGGACTACATTTTCCACAATCACAAGGAGTAGTAAGCACCAAGATTATCTAATGGGCAGTCACATAGGACTACAGTGCCCACAATAATTTTTAACAAGTGTCCCAGGAATCCCTGAAGCAAGCAAATAAATTTGGAAATGTATTACCTCCAATTCTAATGAGGTAGGAAAGTCCCAGAATACCCTATGTTGAGTGGTTAAACCCAGGACTAAATTAACCATAATTTAGTTATCCATAATTATCTATAATTTTCTAAAAAGAAAAACTCCAAAATTCCTCATGGTGAGGCCACTTTACCCACAATCCTACTATGGGCAGAAATTCTTAAGATTCCCTAAGTGATCAGGTAAAACGTGGGACTACATTACCTACAATCCTAATGGGAGAAAGTTTCCAAGATCCTGTGACATAAGTGGTAAACTCAGGAATGTATCATGTACAGACTAAGGTTTAGGAACTCCTAATTCCCTACTGTGTGCCAGCTAAACCAGGGATTACACTATCCACAATCCCAAGAAAAAAGGGAAGCTCCCAGTATTGCCAATGCTTATCAAGGAAAAATGGGGGCATGTTATTCATGAATCTTGGAACTGTATTACCTAAGGCAAAAATGTTCCAGGAAACCCTTGGCCTGTGGTAAACCTGACACTGTATTTAAATCTTTATGGGGGGAGGAATCTCCCAGAATCCCCCAGTGAGTGATTAAACCCAAGACTGCATTACCCACAATCCTCACTGGGAGAGTAACAAGTCCACAGGAAAGAAAGCTTCCACAAGTCCCCTAGTGTGTAATACGTGGGACTACATGACCCACAATTCTATAGCACAGGAAGTTCCCAGAATTCTTTGAATGGAGAGGGCAAATCATGGGACTACATTATCCAAAATCCTCAGGGAGGAGGCTCCCAGAATATCCAGCAGTGGGCAGGAAATTTGGACTACATTACCCATAATCCTCGCTTGAGACCCTACTGCTATCAGGGAAAAACCTGGGACATTATCAATAATACTAAAATGGAGGAAGTGGGATACTGGGAACTTCCTCCATTTTAGGATTATGGCTAATGGTGTCCCCCTCCCCCTCCAAAGTGGTTATGTCTAGAACTATAATACCCATAATTATATGGGCTCAAAGCACCCAGGATTCCCCAAAGTGAGCAGTAAATCTGAAATTACATTACTAATGATTCTTAGGGGAAGTGTCTCCCAGGACAGCCATCAGTGAGCAAGCAAATAATGGAACTTTAATTTCCAGAATTCTATGAAGACGCATTTTCCAGGATCTCTTACAGTGAGCAGGCAAAACTTGGGATTACATATCCCATAAAACTAAGGGGTAAGATGGCTTCCAGAATACCCAGCAGTGAGCAAAAAAATTTTGGAACTACACTACCCATAATCCTCAGCAGAGGAAGTTCTCAGGATTTCTGCATGAAGAAGACAAATTATGAGACTACATTACCCACAATTCAAATAGGGAGAAAGCTCCCACAATTCCCCACTAATAGTATAAATGATGTGACTACATTACCCACAATTCTGAGGGGAGGAATTTCCCAGAATTCCCCAAAGTGAGTGGTATGCTCCTGACTACTTCACCCATCATCCTCAGGGAAGGAGGCACCCAAAGTACCAAGTGGTGAGTGGAGAAATACTGGGACTATGTTACCCATAATACTAAAGGGGAGGAAGTTTCCAAGATCCTTTGCACAAAGAAGACAAATCATGGGACTACATTACCCACAATTCTATTGGGTGGAATTCCCAGAGCTGCCCAAAGTAAGTGGTATGTTCTTTACTACTTCACCAACGGTCCTTATGGAAAAAGGCTCACAGAATACCCAGTGGTGAACAGCAAATGTTGATACTATGTCATTCATGATTCTAAGGAGGGGAAGTTCCCAGAATTCTTTGCTCAGAGAGGCTAAATCATGGGACTACAATACCCACAAGTCCACAGGAAAGGAAGCTTCCACAAGTCACCCACTGTGTAATACGTGGGACTACATGACCCACAATTCTATGTCTTAGGAAATTCCCAGAATTCTTTACGTGGAGAGGGCAAATCATGGGACTACATTACCCAAAATCCTCAGGGAGGAGGTTCCAAGAATACCCAGCAATGGGCAGGCAATTTGTACTATATTACCCATAATCCTAGGAGGGAGGAATTTCCCAAGATCCTCTGCACAGAGCCAGTAAATCATGAAACTACATTACCCACAACTCTAACAGGGGCGGAATCTCCCACCAGTCTCCACAGTTTGAATAAAGCATGGGATTATATTACCCGCAATTCCATGTGAATTGGTAGGAGGAATTACCCAGAATTCCTCAACCTGAGCCATACACCTGTTAATACTTCACCCACAATATTTGGGGAGAGCCTCCCACAATGCCAAGCTAAGAGCAGGAAATATTGGGACTACATTATCCATAATCCTAAGGGGAAGAAGTTCCCAGGATCACCAGTGTCAGTGGTTAAACGTCGACCTATACTACCCATGGTCTTTAGTGGCAGAAATTCAAGAGTACCTCTTGGTTTTGTAAATCTCACTAACCTTTGCTCTGTGGCTAATTTTTGCCTAGCCCTATCCCTACCCCTAAAATTACTCAGAATCCTCAGGGTATAAGGGCAAGCATGTGCATTCAGCTTTCATGGGTCTCCTGGCAGAGATGTGTGGGTAAGATCAAGGACTACATCACCCATAATTCTTAGGGTGAGGAAGCGCCCAGAATCTCCCAAGGAGAGTCAGAAAAACCCAAACCCTAACTATTCTTGTTGTAATGTAGTTCAGCATTTTGCTAGCTCTTCATGGGGGATCCTGGGGCTTCATCTTCCTTAGGATTGTAGGTCATTTAGTCCAGACTTTTTCCCACTCACGGGAAGAGGTGGAAATAATTCTCCTAAAAGTTTCTGGCCCTGAGGACTGTGGGTAATGTAGTCCAGCATTTTGTCAGTTTGCTTCTGTGAGGTGATCCCCCCCCACAATAGATTGTGGGTAATGTAGTCCAGTATTTGTTCTCTCTGCAGAACCAATACTGAACTACATTACCCACAATCAGCCCCATTAGGATTGTAATGAAGTCCCTATATTTTCTGGCTCAGAGGGGTTGATTCTGTGCACTTCTACCTCCCCCTCCGTGGATTATAAATAATGTAGTTCAGCATTTTGCCTGCCTGGGGGTGGAGAAAGGGGGCTCTTGAGAACTTCTGCAACAGAGGGCTGAAGGCACTGTAGTGCAACATTGTGCTGGCTCCTGTGGGGGAATCTGGGAGCCTCTGCCACCTCAGGATTGTGAATAATTTAGTCACATGTTTTACCAGCTCACGTGAGGCACGGGAATCCTGTGATTTCTGTCCCCCAGGATTGTGGGTAATGTAGTCCCACATTACAGCTCATGGTGAAGGAATTCCTATGAACCTCCCATTCCCACCTCCACCCCAAGCATTGTGGGTAATGTAGTCTAGTGTTTTGCTGGTTCTCTGTGGGGGATCCTGAGAGCTTCTTCCCCCTTAGGACTGTGGGTAATGTAGTCCCACACTTTGCTAGCTCACAGTGAGGAGCACTCCTGTAAGCTGCTACTGCCCCTGAGAATTGTGGGTAATGTAGTCCAGTGTTTTTCCCACATACACCTCTGTCAGATGTCTATGGAAGCACAGTTATCACCACAGTGGCTTCTGGGAATTATCAGACAAATCACTCAACTGTGTGCAGACTTTCCCAGAATAAATATAAACAATGAAGCAGCATTAGCCTTTGCCCTCAGGCACTAGTGAGTCTCCCTGTGCTGGGAATCCCAGGCCTCCCCTGCACTACCTTGAGTTTGTGCCTCAATTTCTCCTTTTAGTGTGCTGGGTTTTCTCCCCATAAAATATACCTTCTCCCCATAAAATATACTATGACCGTGAGCATTCAAAGCTTCACAAGGAATAATTTCATAAAATTAAGTCCCACCAAAATATTACCTACAAAAGTAAAAACACAGCAGAGCTTCTTTCTCAGCACTGGGATAGTGGACAAGAGGCTTTTCCTCATTCTTTCCCCACCTTTTCCTCAGATAGACTTCAGTTATCCCAAAATCACTGTGCCATCCACATGTAGATTCCTAGGGGAAGAAATCTCATGGTACACACGGTCCCTAGGTGTCCCCAGCCAAGGCATCTCCCTGTGAGGGTATCAAGGAAGCTCTGTCACAACAGTCATTGCTCCAAGGTGCCTTTAGCCTGCACCCATGGTCCCTTCCTGGGTGGGTTCCCAGTTTTGGGTTAGAGTTACCTCACTGTGGACATGGGCACCAGGTGTCCTCAGCTACAGCATTTCCCTGTGTGGGTCCCAAGGAGAAGGAAGCTTTTGTCACCACACTCATAGCCCCAAGGTGTCCACAGCAATGGTCTCCCCTGGTGGACAACAAGGGTGAGGGTTACAGCAGGTCTTGAAGGTTTGGGTTACCTCACTGTGGACATAGACCCCAGGTACCCCCAGCCATGGAATTTCCCCAGGTGAGTCCTGAGAAGAAAGTTTGCTATGGGAATAGGACATCCATCCCGGGCAGTCATATGATTCAAGGGGATTAGAAAAAGTCACTCTGAAAACCCTATTCTGGCCCTTGTGGGCAGTTGAGGATAATCAGTGCTCACTGTTCAGCATTGGCCCTGCACCCCCTTGTGGCAGTCCTGGTGAAGCTCTGAAATTCATGGTTTTGATTTTATGAGGCCATAATTTTGGAAATTAAACAGCAATAGAATCCACCATACCATGTACATAAAGGATAAAGATAGGAAAAAAAGCAAAATACATACTCAATAAGAAAAAATCAATTGATTTCTTATATATCAGCAAAACTATATAGGAAAAATTGGAATTTAAAAACTAGAATAAGAAAAAATTGAACTATTCCATTCACAATAGCACCCCCCAAAATGAAAAGTTATATGTTTTAAATTACAACTATACTTTTAGAAAATCTTGAAACAATTGAAAGAAATCAAACAAAATATAAGTAGAGATATTCGTTGTTCAGGTCTCTACATAGTAAAGATGAAATTCTCTCACAGTTGATTTGCAGATTCAGCACAATCACACTCAAATTTCCAGAAATTTTTTTTTCTGAACCTAGAATAGATGTCACAGACTACAGAAGGACAAAGAACTCACACATCTGTGTCACAACACCTGAAGTAGTGAGGAAATGTGATGCTGTGAAGGGATACACAGGTAGATATAAATAGAGATGAGTGGAGAGCCCAAAACTCACACATGCCTACAGGCAGCTGATTTTGTCAAAGGAAAAAGACCTTCATGAAGAAAACAGCATCTACTGCACAGATGGTGTTGGAGGGTTTGGAAACCCTATGGGAGAAATGGACAGGGAAAACCTTTATAAGGTTCAGAAAACTCATTCTAAATAGTCCATGGCTTACATCAAAAATGTGAAACTATAATAATTATAGTAGAAACTACTATGACCATGTTTCATATTGAGTTTTTATTTAAAAAAATACAGCTGCAAAAACAAATCCATGAAAGAAAAAATTGATAATGTGGACTTAATTTAAATTTAAATTGTCACTGTGCATGGTGGTGCATGCCTGTAGTCCCAGCTATTAGGTAGCCTGAGGTGACTTAGCATGACCCTGTCTCAAAGTAAAACAGTTAAGAAGAGATGGGAATATAGCTCAGTGGTAGAACACCCATGTGTTTTATGCTCAGTACCATTTTTTTTAAAAAAAATATTTTTATTAGTTATTGATGGACCTTTATTTATTTAATTGATTATATGTGGTACTGAGAATCAAACCCAGTGCCTCATGCATGCTAGGCAAGTGCTCTACCACTGAGCCACAGCTCCAGCTCCCCCCCCCAATTGTTTTAAAATAAAAACATCTACTCTGAAAAATTCATATTAAAGGAACAAAAAAATTAAGCCAGAGACTGGTGAAAATATTTGGAAAATACATGAAGTCCATCTAAAGTGGACTTGTATCCTAAATATGGTAAGAAACAATTGAATTAAAATGGGTTAATATCTGAACTGACAACTCAACAAAGAAGATATGAAAATGGCAAAGAAGTAAGAAATGCTGCTCAGCTACACCTGACATGAGGGGAAATGACCCACAATGCTGTATGGAACTTCAATTGCATTCAATGGCTCCAAACTTTTTCAATTGGAAGATGTAGAACCAGAACTCTCATTCATTGCTGGTGGAATGCATAATAGTTCATCATTTTTAAAAGTTTTAAGTTTTTTTCCAGAGCAATACATAAGCATACCATATGATCCAATAAAAACTTAAGAATTTAGACAATTGCTTAGAAAGTATGTCTTGAAAATATGTATATACAACATGCATTTATACACCGAAATTCTATTCAGAATGGCCAAAGAGATTCAGTGTTCTCTTTATTCCACAACATAAGTTTGCACATTGAAGCTGAATCGAACCCATTATCCCATGCCTGAATCTAAAAACAGGGCACTATGGCTTGAATGTTTGCATTCCACACGTGTTTAAAATTTCATGTGTTAGAAACTCAATCTCCAAAATCCCAGAATCCAGAAAGCCCACCAATCTCTAATGCCCTCCTAGCCATTCACAGTTTGGAACAGCCAAGGTGTCTCTTTTAATCTCAGCAGGAAGGGTGTCTCAGGAAGGCACACCTGCTCATGGTATCTCACCTGTGTCAACTGGGCCCAGGCAGCCTTTTAAGGCAGTGAGGGTAGAATAAGCTGGGGGCTACAACCCTCTTCTCAAGCCCAATGAATTACAATTTAATCAAAATCCACCCTTGTCAACCCTCCCTGGGCCTTCTTCAGTCAGGTTTCCTTCTCAGTACTCAAAGGAGATGCCCCATGGACACAAGCATTTCAGAATGCAGCCCACACCCCATTCAGAAGGCTAATGGGGTGCAGGAATGTGATCTTGTGCACAGGTGGTGGGAAGGAGGAACACTCCCCTCCCTAGGGAAGACTTCACTGCACAGAGGACACAGGGAGCTCAATTCTGACCTGTGGCTGCTGCTCAATTTCTGAACATTTCTCAAATGCTCCCTCTAACACAAGGAGCTGCCAAACACACTACTGAAGGGTGGCAGTGTTTTTGTCTCCACAGAAACCTTAAGAAATTTCTGGGGACCTCTGTTTTTTACTCAAAATGAAGCTCTATAACTGTTGTTGAAAAACTGAGAATCTTTACCTGCTCCCCATGGGGGGATGACCTGGCTCCCCAGATATATTTCTCCCTGGATGCCCCTAAAAGTTCAAGTAGCCTTCTGCCTCCCCAGAAGGCATCACAGGAGGCCCAGCATTAGGCCAATGTTCCCAGAAAGCCAACAAAGCATTACATGCAGAGGCACCTCTCCCAAGGTCTGTCTTCCCTATGGCACCTCCTGGCCCTGTGCAGGCCATACTCTGGACTCTAGAGGGGAAAATGCCCTGCAACAACCCCACTCAAGCTCCCAGTCCACTAACATCTAGCTGTGAGTTGTCTCTGATCTTTATTAACCTCATCTATTCATATCAATAACACCGGCTGAGCCTTCCTCAGCCTTGAGCTCTAAATCATGCAGGAAGAGGGCAACATGTGGTGCTCATAGGAAGACCTCGCCTTGCTGGAGAGCAGGAGTTGGCTCAGCTATATGGCAGACAATGGGACCTGGGATGGTAGATGGTGCTGGCAGCTGCTCTGGGGTCCTGGCAGAAGAACAGTGTGTTGAGATGGGCCCTGCCTCAGGGGTGTATGTGACAAGATATTGCAGTCCTCCTTATTACACATCAGGATGGGCTGTCTCCCTAACAAGATCACCCTACCAATGTGTTTCCACATTAGGAGTCATCCTAGGTGCTCAATGTGAATCCTGAATATTCTCTTCTGTCAGTGCTCAACCCTGTAAAGGGTGTCTGTTAAGAGGGAAATGTGACACACCCTGAGTAGAGTTGCTCCACAAATCACAGGGCAACAGAAAATAGGGTGTCAGAGCAAGTTTATGGAGATGGATCCAGTGCATGCATGTGAATGAGGAGATGGTGAAGGATGGGCTTGAGTTATGAAGGAGATGGGAGGCCATTAGGACAAAGTTAAGGAGCAGGAGGAGGGAGAGCAGAGAATGGGCAAACATAGTCACCCAGGACAACAGTTATTCCTAAACATGTCAACACATGCCTCCATGTTGGCCGTCAGTTGTGCACCAGGGAAAGTGAAGGTGTTTGCAGAGCACACATGCACAGCCTATTTTGTAATGCTCTGTTATGGGTCAGGTTATATGGGCAATGATCAAACAGACTCCATTTTATCCTGAGACTCCATGTCCTGTAAGAAATACTTCTCCTATGGGAAAGACCTGCCTCTGTACTCATTAATATTTACCTAGCATACCATACTTTTCAACACAAAATGTCAATTCTTATACAAAGTAAAATTGTTCTTTTTTAGTCCAATTTTTCTTGGGCAATGTACCCTGACAGAGATTGTCTAATAACTATTAGTAGTAACCATTAGTAATTATTCTCTAACTTGTACTCAACTGGGGTATTTGGACACACTTCCCTTTTGCTTGCTTGCTGCTATGGCAACATGGAACATCTGTTGCATTGTTTCATTAACTGCTCAATTCAGCTTCTGTACCCTGCTTGCTTGCAGCTACATCAACCTGGATGTGGCTTTTGCCTTTAAATACCCTAAAATGTTGAAGTTCAAGGCTGTTTTCTGCAGACACAACTTGGCCCTGTAGGAAGCAGTCCAAGCCAGTCAGAATAAAGACTCTTCAATTTGGACAAAACTGGGACTTGGTGTGTTTTTTGAGTGACCTGCCCCACAACATAACCACCAACATGCAAATGTCATCCACAGAAGAACAGGTAAGCAACTGCCAGCCACCCACAGGGACACAGGTGGCTCTGAGGTGTCTGTCCTACTCTGGCAACAGCAAGTTCATCTGTGTTCTAATAATTGTATCATTTCAGCAAGCAGAGCATGTGATGTGGGGGCTACTACCCTTTCCTCATATTCCTTAATCTGCCCTCACTGAGCACCTGCCTTGGGTCCCCAGATCTTTAGCTCTATCCCAGGGACCTAGTCCTGGTGGCCACTAATGGAGATAGGAAAGTGTGGTGGAGGTGATCCTCTCCACTGGAGAACCTCAGACCATCCCATCACATTTCTCCATCCCACCCCCTCTCTCTGCAACCCCCAACCTGTATTCCCACTCTGGAGGCTTTGGTCATAATCTCTCCACAGAGGACCCCAGACCATTCCACCACAATGTACACCCTGTCTCTGTGGTCTCCTACTTGTTTTCCCATCTTTGAAGTCTTGGTCTATCTCTCCAAAGGGGACCGCAGATGACACCTTCACACTTTCCACCCAATCTCTGCAGTTCCCCAGAGACCTTGGTCATCTCTGCTTCATCTTCAATAGTACATAGCTTTGATGTCATCAAGAGCAGTTTCTTACCTAGGCTGTTCAAGACCCTCCCCAGCCTGTTCTTTTATTAGAAGGCAAAACTGCTATTTTTGAAAGATGTAGGCAGGAACTATTAGAGTTTTCAGAAATTTGTGAGGAAGGCTTTATTTGCATATTCTGAGATGGCAAGTCTATAAATCAGACAGTATCCAACCTCATGTCCTGAAGAAATGCTTATCTAGGCCCACAGCTCTTGGGGCCTACCTCTGGGGACCATAAATCAGCAGTCTATGGTGGGAGCACTGTTACCAGAAAGCTGCCCATCTCTGCCAGCTCATCACTTGGGCCTGGACCCTTCTCCAGGAACACTCTGGTGATGGCTGCTGCATGGGTGGGTAAATCCTGTAAGGAAAGAAATTCCACAACCCACTGGAGGGAGGAGGGAGCATAGCCCACATGCAGTATAACACAACCTCAAGTAGGGAGGCAGACATGGCATCCAGCCCAGCTATCCCAGGCCACCTGAGCCAAGTTCATCACTGCTGTGCCCCAGCCTCCCTCTCTAAACCCTTGTCTCCAACTAAGGAAGGAGGGGAACTGAGCAGGAGAGATGGCCCCACTGCCTGAGGGGATGATAGCACCTGGAAGCCAGTGGCCTTGAAATTGTGTTTGTCCTAGGAGATCTGTGCTCGAAATGCTATATGCCTGGGGATTGTGGTTCTGTAGATTATGACTTGGGGTCATCTGGTATTAGTGGTTGTGGTTGAATGGGGCAGGTTTTGTTGGTCCTAATGGCTCAGCAATGGGTGAGTTTTAGGACAATGACCAGATCTGAGGGCAACAGCAGACATCCTTGTTTTGATTCTGCAGAAAAGAGGCTTTATCTCATTTACCCAAATCTCCAGTGAGCAAGAGGGTCATTGATCAGTTGTCCCCTGTGCAAAGATTGGCTGAGGTGCATCACCCCTACTTACCACATGGTAAGAGCCTCCAGGACCCTACTTCTCATCAGGTCAGTGACCTCCCTTCTGTCACCCTGGCTCTTGACCACTTGAACTGAGCTTGCCTGTGGTTCACCCTGACCCTGATTATAAGCACTTCACTCTCTTTGTACCTCAATGTCACCCTCAATCTCTCCTAGAAGCACAATGGGCACCTGTCCCCAGGTTCCCTCAGTCATTTTTCACTTTTTACTCTCCTTATACCCCAAATGCTAGGGAGCACCCAATGCTCCAAGGATTCTCCACAATAAGCAAGCATATCACAGATTACCTTACCCACAATCTGAAGTGGCAGATACTTCCAGGATCCCAATCAGCAAAGGGAAAATATTAACCCAACCCCTAGCCCTTGCCCTAATCCTAGCCCTAACCCTAACTGCTCAGAATCCTCGGTACCAGGGCAAGCATGAGGCATTCATCTTTATGTGACTACTAGCAGAGGTATGTGGGCAAAACTCAGAATTATATCAACCATGATGCCAAGGGGCAGAAGTTGTCAGAGCCCTTCTCTTATAGTGAGTAGGCTAAACACAGGACTACATTACCCACAATTCTAATTGGAAGAAACCACCAGGATCCCTAGAAGATAATCAGCAAAATGCTAAACATTGTATTTAATCCCAGAGGTTTGGGAGGCTGAGGTTGAAGGATTACAAGTTCAAAACTGGCCTTAGCAATTTAGTGAGGCCCTAAGAAACTTAACAAGACCCTGTCTCAAAAAATAAAAAGTTTGGAGATGTGGCTCAGTGCTTAAGCACCCCTGGGTTCAATCCCTAGTACCAAAACAAACCCTAAACTTACCATAGCCCTAATACTGGCCCTAACAATACTCAGAATCCTCAGGGCACCAGGATATATGGCTTTCAGTTTCCATGGGATTCCTGACAGGGGTGAGAGGGCAAAACTCACAATAACATTACTCATAATTGTTGCATTTCTCATGACTAAAGCACTTAGGGTCACTCCAGGTAAACTGAACTGGGCTGCATGAAATAATCACACAAGAGATGAGAAACCTTTTTCTTTGGGTCCTGTGAAGGCTCCTCTGACCTTAGGGGTTCATGGAAAGAGAGAGAGAACATGTGCTGATCCCTTTAATTGGGGAGAAGCCATTCAAATGATGCAAGTGGTCAGGTTTCAGGGGGTTGAGTGTGGCTTCATGATGTCTGCTGTCAGCAGGTTGACTGACAGCTAGAAAGGCCATGCTCAAAAGCATGGCCTTTTTATAGGGAGTTTCCATGGAACATTCTATCCAAAACTGGGCAAAGAGGTAGTGTTACAAAAAGAATAGGTGAGTGTAACTCAACCTCAGGGGTATGCCTACTCAGAAGACTGGACTTGCTATCTGAGTGGGGGAAAAGACCGAGTCATGAATCATGGCACTACCATGCCAACTATAGTGATCTTTCAGATCCTTGTGGTGCATCAGGACTGGAAGGCATGGTAGCTCAATGTGGCTCCCCACATGTTCCCCCTTTCTTAATATTTAAATACAATTGGGGAATTATATCTTTTAGTCACTGGATTCTTGGTCTGAGGTCATCATGATCTACTATTGAAACACAAAAGGAATTAGTAGAAAACATATTATCTCAATGACACACCATGTAGAATGTTTCAACATATTTAGGATTAAAGTTATTTAATTAACTTTGGAAGATCCAGGTTATTATTATTATTTTGCCAACACTTATCAGAAGATTCTTAATCTTTTCCCAATTTTATTGGGAAGCATTCTGTTTGGTCATAGTAACATGGACATTTTTATTTGGCATGGCATTTAGGCCTTTCCACAAACCATAGAGCAGAGAGCTCATTCACAATATTTATTACAGAGGCTTTTTAGTGTAAGGATCCCGCGAAATGTCGGAGAAAGAGACCACCAAGTGACCACTCATGCAATTGGCAGAAGGGGGATTTATTGAACCAGCATGCTGGGGCTCCGTGCCCACTCAAGAAGGGAAAGCAGCCCAGAGCCCCGAGCAGGGGCTGAGCACTGCTTAAGTACACTTTTTGGGGAGGGCGGAGGGCCTTGTATACATCAGAACAAATCATCATGAGGCACGGGAAAATTGAATAACAACTCCTAAACATGATTGGTTCATTCATTGGCGGAAACAGGTCAGGCTGGAGTGATAGGTCATTCCTAAGGAGGGGGTTACATTTAAACTGATTGGTCCAGGCCCTGCAATGCCTACGTGCGACCACACAGAGCCCTTATTAAACAACCAATAGTCAGGGGAAATATTTACTGGCAGTTCCAAGCATTGTCTCAACAGCTACAGAAATTTCAGGTTTTGCAGGTAGCATAGAAACCTAACAATACCTAATCCTTTACATTTTAACTCAGACCTTGCAGCTTAGAAACTTTACAACACCTGGTCTTTTACCCTTTAACTTTTACGCTTTAACTTCAATTTCTTTTACCCTTACATTAGAGCATTTTAACTTAGTTCCAATCCTTCCATCAGCACTTCTCTGACTATGAAGAATCTTGGAAGTAATTTAAGTCAAATATTAATAAAATCAATATAAGTTTTAAGATATAGCTGCAAGAAATATTGTAGAAGCAAGGTGTTGGATAAACATATAACGGCAGCAGCACCCCAGAGAAAAACCCCAGCATAGCGTCTAACGACCCTCTTTCTCCTCTTTGTTTCTTTCGCTGGCGCGAAACGTTCCCGCCAGCGCCAATGTTCAAACCCTGCTGGTGGGAAGTCTTAGCCCCAATTACAATTAACTTCTTGGGCTCCGGAACTGACATATGGGAGAACTTGCCAATAAACGGGCGACCTGTTATCTACCTCAGCCCTGCGACCTCTCCTTAGACCTATATAAACACACAGCCTTTTGTAATAAAGTGGAAAACTCTTTGGTAATCTGTGTAGTGTGGTGCGGCATTTTTCCAGTCTTACACAAGGAATAATATTTAAAGTATCACTTCAAGGATCATGAGATCAAGAGCTTGCCTAGGTCTGGTTAATTGGCATGCACCTCTTTTAAAGCCTAAATATTAACTTCAGCATATAATAGATCTGAAATATTAGCTGGAAATAACTAGAGATAACAATAATATAAGTTGTATTTTTATCCTTCCTTTTAATTCTCACATTTAAGGAGTTTATTAGATCTGTCAGTAATATAAATATTCTGAAGGTTTGAGTCAAACATCAAAACATCTTTTTGGATGCCATCTCACTGAGAGTTTAAAGTTTCTAGCAGTTATGTCATCCTCATATAATTGTTCTTGTCCATTCTAGGAGACCAGCCTAAAATATATCCTTTATTTCTAGATATCTTGTGTTGTACTGACAAGACATGCAGAATCCATCCACTTACAAAAGGTATCAACTTCTATTGTAGAAATATTAGGGCAATAATACATTGGTGGATATTCTATGTAAATAACTGTCTTGAATAGGAAAAAAATCTATTTTATTAATTTTTCTGACAATTGTCTAGATAAGTAAATATAGTCTTAATCTTAGGGACCAGCATGATTGGCTGGTTTAGGTTTCTTATATGCTGTCTTTTTCTCAAATGATACTTCCAGACATCCTGTTTACCATAGGATCAACATATAGGTTGATCACAGTCAGTGAAGCCAGAATTAGACAGGCAGTCAGTATAGATAGGTACATTGAGTTAGGTCAGGTCAAGGAGGCCAATTCTGAGTGAGTCTGGGAAGTTGGAGACTGTCCCCTGAGGGTTCTTATCAAGAACCTGCCTCTGCTCCAACCTGTTGCCAAGGTAACCTGTCCCAGGAATTTCCCCTCCCTACAGGGAGCTATAAGTTTGTTAATATGTCCAGGACTACTCTACACTGCTCTTCCCTCTTCAGCCCACCTATTTCCCACCTTTTGACACACCTACTGAGCATTCCTGGGCCTATTCACTAGAAAGAAAGGAGAAAGATAAGGGGGGAAAGACAGGAGAACAAAGAAAGCCTAGGTCATACAAAAAGGGCAGAACACCTTGCTTCTTGGGATACCAGCTATGACCCCCTTCTCCCTCATGGGAGAAGTCTGTTACCCCTTTTTAAATAAACCCTGGTTTATATGCTTACCTCAGCATGCTTCTCTAATGTTCATGGGGAAGCAGGATTTGTCACCCAATATCTAGTGGTATCATCAGTACCATTAATCTAGTTTCACTGGTGGACTTTCCAGTCCACACTGCAATGTACATTAAAAATGGACCTGAGAAATGGGTCCATAGAAGTCTCTTCATAAATTTTACTGACCTGACAAGCTCGTGAATCTACATGGCTATAAACTCTACAGCTGAAAATTTACCTTCCTGTGCCAGGTTTTTCAGTCATTATCATGATAACAGGTTTAAACTTTATCTTTTGAAATCTGATTAATTTACTGAATCATGTTCAGTAACAATAAGACTCTCAGTATCACAATTTAAGAAAATTTTGAAATATTTGTAAGATGTAGTGTATGCCTGTGGAGTCCTGTTCCCCCCTTTTCTTTATTTAATAAAATTGATTAAAGGCCTGGTGTAAATTCTAAAATATTAATATATGAATCTGGATCTCTTGAAAATCTTCCTGAATTTATTTTGGTCTATATTAAGTTTGAGAGGTTTCCTTTGATTATAGGTTCTAGTAGATAAAATTTTAAGTCTTCTCTTAAGAGTAATTAAGGCTAGATATGAAAATGAGATACCTTTTATTGATTATTGTAATTTCCCAATACATAGATAGTTAATTTATTCTAACAATTTAAAAAGAACCATCAACCTCTTTCTGAGACAAGGTCTTAAAATATCTCTATGTTTCAGAATATTATCCTTTAATTAGGTGTCTCTTAATTGTCTTTTAGAAAATATGATTAAGGTTACTTCCCAGTGTAGAGAGTGATATATAAATCTTATCATATTTTTTTTTTTACAGATAATAGGTCCAGTCAGAGAACTTATAAAGTACCAATGAATTTTCAACAAGGTTTGTAACCATTATTGCTCAAAACTAAAATACAACTTTAATTTGGAAAACCTCAGTCCTAAAAAAATGTTCTCCCAAATCTCATAATTATCCAAGAAACAAAGTAACATGTAAGAATCAGCAGTGTCTCTGAATCAATCAAATTTAGTAACCAAGGAGAATTGTCAAAATTGGGATCTAAGTCAGCAGTTTAATATATTTAGTGTTTAATTAAGAATATGAATTTATTGAAAAAATTAATCCTTGCCTTAAACAGTAGAAATCATTAGGCAATAAAGACCTTCGTTAAACAAAATAAACTTAACATTTTAATATGTCTTCATCATGTCTAAATATGGACAAAATATTTGCTCATATCAGCATAGTAAAATCAGGAAAATAGCCTGAAATATTCTTAAATTAATCAGTTAAAATTTTTAAAGTCAGTCCAGTACATATAAATCTTTTTCTCAATTGTTTTAACTTTCTATATGATCTGTCTAGATAATGATATAAAGATCTATTTAGGAAAATATCTTTTTTTTTAAAGAGAGAGAGAGAGAGAGAGAGAGAGAGAGAGAGAGAGAGAGAGAGAGACAGAGAATTTTTTTAATATTTATTTTTTAGTTATCGCGGACACATCTTTGTTTTGTATGTGGTGCTGAGGATCGAACCCGGGCCGCACGCATGCCAGGCGAGCGTGCCACCGCTTGAGCCACATCCCCAGCCCCTAGGAAAATATCTTTATCATTAAAACCTAGAATAGAAAGACATTGTTTTACCCAAAGATGATTTTTTTTTTTCTTCTGAGGACCTCCAATGTGTGCTTCTCTGTTGAAGCATCTTCTTTTAAAACTTTTCCTGGTTATATGTTTAAACAATTTCTGAAAACTTTAGAATCAAAACAAGTTATTGTATCTTGATAAGAAGAAATATCTTAATGAAAATATAGTTAAAGTACTTGGATATTTCTTTTTTTTAAAGAAGAGAGAGAGAATTTTTTAATATTTATTTTTTAGTTTTCGGCGGACACAACATCTTTGTTTGTATGTGGTGCTGAGGATCAAACCTGGGCCGCACGCATGCCAGGCGAGTGCGCTACTGCTTGAGCCACATCCCCAGGCCCACTTGGATATTTATATCTGTTTATCATCTAATACAGTTTGTATACTAATATGAGATTACTTGATTGTTGTTTGACCTCTTGAAAGAAAATATATAGTAAAATACATTTATCTCAAATATCTGCAATTAAAAGGCAGAGCATAAGATAAATGCATGTATAAGAAATGTATAAATTATGTGTTTTATATTAAAGAAAAACAATTAGATAAACATATGTTAACTAAACAATTAGACATTTAGACAACTAGACTGCTCTGGAAGGGAACCCAGGGTTGCGCCTAGAGACAAGGCCCACAAGGGTTTCCCAGCATGGCCTCTCTTAGGGCTGCTCTGAGGAGAGGGGAGCTCTGCCCTCCCTGTGGAATGACCCATGCTGTCCAGCAGGAAGGGTTCCTCTGCTCAGCTCTGAGGAGAAAGCTCCCTCCTCAGCCTGAGGCCCAGACAGCATCCAAGGTGGATCCAGGCCCCCCACTCAGCCTCCCATTATGCTAATCACCTGAAACTTTGCTGGGAGTGGAGATGCCTCCTGGGAGGGGAGACACCCTGCTGTTAGGGGAGACACCCCTACTAAGGGAGTCACACCCCCTGTAGGGGTGACGCTCCCCACTAAGGGAGAGACACCGGCTGACAGGGAAGCCAACCCCTGGGAGGGGAGATACCCTGCTGGGAGGGGATATGCTTGCCCCCACAAACCCAGACAACCCCCTAGGGAAGAAGACACCCTGCTAGAAGGGGAGATATCACTAGGACTGGAGCAACCCCCTAGAAGTAAAGACACCCTGCTAGGAGAGCAGAGGCCCCCACTCTAGGGTAGACACCTCCCTGGGATGGGGAGACACCCTGCTGGGAAGGGAGAAGCTCCTGATGGAAGGGGAGCATCCTAGGCTTCCTCCACCCCAGAAGTGTTTCCACTGCTGTCCCTAGGTCTGGCTGTGCTTTCTGTGGCATGAGGAGGAGTAAAATATCTAGAGAGCAGAAAAGGGAGTCCAGGAGCCACCTCCCTGCACTACAGACTGATCCCCACAAGGTCAGGCCTGCTGTGGCCAGGCAGCCACAGTGAGCCCTTCTTCACTCCTATGCCCAAGGGCAGAGGCCAGAAAGGGGCCAACACAGAGGCCTCTGGAAGTGGTCTTTGACACAGGGTAACAGAAGCCCACTTTAGGATCAGCGTTGTGAAGAAAAGCAGTGAAATCCCATCCCATGGTGGCCAGTCTAGGAGTTGGGAAACCTGAACTCTGACCAAGTCCCAGCAGCTTCTGGGAGCTGTAGGCTGCACCTGACCCCTGCTTTGAGTGTCCCAAGAGACATACATAGCCTACCAGGGTGCCTAGGCACGGAGTCTCCCTTAGGCTGACCTGAGGAGGGAACCTTGGGCATCGCTACAGACGTGGTCCATGAGGGTCCCCAGCTTGGCATTTCCAAAAGTTCCTCTGAGGAGAGGAAACCCGGGCATCCCTAAAGACGTGGCCCACCAGGTCCCCAGGCCTGACTGCACCCCCAGGCTGCTCTAAGGAAAGGGAACCCAATGTGTCCCTAGAGACATGGCTGAATGTGTCCCCAAGCCAGGATTCTTCCTCAGGCTGGTCTGAGGAGAGGAACCAGAGGCATCCATAGAGATATAGCCAAGAGGGTCTCTAGGCCTGGCATCTCCCCCTGGCTGCTCTCCATGGGTACACCCAAAATGCTCTTAGAGACGTGGCCTGAGAGGGTTTTCTGGCTTGTCATCTATTCTGGCTGCTCTGAGGAGAGGGGGACTCTGCCCTCCTTGTAGAATGACCCACCTTGTCCAGCAGTCAGGGTTCCTCTGCTCAGCTCTGAGAAGAAAGCTCCCTACTCAGCCTGAGGGTGATACAGATTCAAAGATGGCAACCAGTTCCCACCCTCAGCCCCTCTGCCCACAAAACTCACCTGAATCTTGGCTGGCAGTGGAGATGTCCCCGAACAGGGGAGACATGCTGCTGGGAAAAGAGATGCCCCCCCAGCAAAGAGAGACACTTTACTGGGAGGGAACACACCCCTGGGAGTGGAGCCAGCCCATGGGACTGGAGACACCCTGATAGTGAAGCCAGATTTAAAGTTAGGTAGTCAGTGTAGTTAGGTAAATCGGGTCTAATACCGAGTGAAATCTAAAATGGAGGCCATGCTGGCAATGATTCCGGGAAACGCAGGACAACTCATGGAATGTTAATGAAGTCCCAAAAGGCCCTAGGCCAAAGTCCACCTCAAAGAAACGTTAATGAACAGCCCCCAGCTAAAAGGTGCTGACTCAGAAGTCTTTCCTGACCAGATTACTTCTTTGGCCCACCTGTGTCCCACCCCTCGGTCCTTCCCACCTACATTCCATTACTGAAAGAACTATAAAAAGGGGAGACAACATCCCTTCCATGGATTCCACCTCTTGGGTCCCCTTCTTCCTCCGGGAGAAGTCTTTCTGCTGTCCTTTAATAAACTTCTAATTTCTACTCTGACCTTGCCTCAGCGTGCTTCTTTGGTGATATTCTTCAACATTGGGGAAGCAAGAACTCGTCACCGGTCAACAGCGGTAACATATTGGAGGTCCCACCGAGACTCTACACCGAGGTAAGTGCACACACCCCATGTCTGTTTGAGGTGCATCTTTCTCTCTATTTCTTTCTGGAGGGTAAGGTGGGCACCCGACGGCTACTTAAACGCAATTAGTGCAGCCGCCACTCTTCAAGACTCGGGTGAGAGGTTTCCCGGCCTAGGCAGCTCTCAATCACCTGTTCAATACAGAGCAGGCATGTTGGGTTCTGCCAAAGCCGCTTCCAACTTTTCTGTCTGGGCCTGGAGAGCAATTGGCGTGAGTACACAGTGTCCCGAATCCCGATCTGCCTCGGATGCGTGGAGGTGGAGGAAGGAGTTTGGAACAACTGCGGAATTCCGGTCTGGGCTACACTCAGAGGATTCCTAAGGTTCCTTTCTCTTGAGCCCCCTCCCGACAGCCCTCAGGGGTATCTAGGGTGATTGGTAGATGAATGGCACTGAGGGAAAGCCCCAATCACTTTTGCCTCCATATGGGCCATGCAACACTCCCAACCCCGCATCCATTCCTCCTGGATGCTCCCCTTCCTTCGCAGGTCAGAAATGTTAGCAATTCAGGTTGTAGGACTGAGAGAAAGGCATGGGATAATTAGCAAAATCTGCCCAGGTTCCCTAAGATGCATAGGTAAATTTCACTAGTCTGTTTTATCGCCCCAATGTTTAAAATGCGTTGTGTTCCCTAAGCTGCTAGAGAGGCATTTTTAGAATCAACTCCTCTGGTAATCTGCTACCTTACAACCAGTAGATATCCCTTAACACTTAGGAGGCTCCTTTAGTCTACAGAGCAAAGGCAATGAAAGAGCACACGATTCTCTTTTGCAATGGGTTTTTAGTGGCCGGGAGGATAAGCAGTAATGCCCTTAAGTCTGAATCCTCCCAGGGTCTCTGGCACAGGGCAAACTGAGACCCTAGCACTTTGCTAAAGGGGACCAGAAACCCCTTGGCAAAGCAAGGTGAGAGACGGGTTTTCTGGACCGTTTAGGAAGCTCAAACTTAGGGAGACGTCCCTAATGAGAACAGTTTTCTCTGGCGCAGCGTGGGCGCCTGAGTCCTGTTCTTCTCACTCAGACGGGAGCTTCTCTCTCTCCAATACGCCAGGTGCACCACTAGCCTGCGTATTGAAAAATTGGGATAAATTTGAACCTCAGACGCTCAAGAAAAAGCACCTTATTTTCTTGGCCTGGCCTCAATACAAACCTCTGATGAAGAAACCTGGCCACCAGAGGGAAATATCAATTTTAATACAATTTTACAGTTTGATAAAATTTACAAAAAAGGAAATGGTGTGAGGTGCTGTATGTTCAGATTTTCTTTGCTCTAAGGGAAAATCCTAAATTATGCCAACAGTGTAAAGTAGACTTAGCTATGATATCTGCCATGAAGAGAAAAAATCTTGGACTCACTGAGGAAAAAGAATCAAGAGAAAAATTTGGGCCGATCAAAGTACATACCCCCTTCCCCCTTCAAGACCTAAGGCAGATAAAAACTGACTCTACTGGAAAGTTAAGAGATATGCCAGATTGCCTGGGATTGGATCTATCCAAAGGAGCTAATCCTGTAAGTAAAAGGGAAACTGAGGATTCCCAGCAGCTGCCAGAGCCATTTTCGCTTTGGGGAATTTCCTCATTCTTCCCTGCACTGTAAGGATTGCTCCATCTCTGTCCACTTAAAAAGAAGGGACACTGAATGCAGTAAAGTCAGTCACACTGAGACCCTTGATTTTACACCTATAGTTGCCCCTCTGTGAAAACATCTGGTCCACTCATGGGAAATCTAAGGTGCCACTGATAGGAGTCATAATTAAATGGAAGTTAAAAACCTGGAGAGATTTTTCTCTTATCTGGTCTCTCTATTTTAAAGGTTATTATAGATTGTTTCTTGGGGATGATCTTGGCTAAATGTGTGTCTAAAAGATGATTTTTTATTGTAACAATCTGGTATCTAAATGAGTTTGAAGCATTGCATAATCTTGCAGTTAAAAGTTGGGGTTAGGTAATTGTTTAGTTTGATTTCAGATAATTCATGCCAGAGAACTTAAATACTTAGGATAGAAAATTAAAAGAATTCTACTTCCAAGTTGGCAAGTAACTCCCAATCATTTAGTTTTATTTTGAACTGGGTAGCCTGAGAAGATTTCACTAGGTGTACCAGTGCATTAACTTGGGCAAGGATAGTAAATTATGATATGTTATCTGTTCCCCTCAGTGTGTAAGATTTAGGAAAAAAATGTTGAATTGGAACGTTGGTCTGGCTTATTGAAATAACATTGAATAGCAACAGTCTTAAATTTTTAAAGCTTAATTTTGGATATACATGGTAGTGTGTGATTCTCAAGATTTTTTTCAGGTGATTTAATGTAACTTAATACTACTTTAGGAACTTCAGAACAAAGGAAGTGACTTAATGATCCTAAAGAAATTTCTTCTGATGGTAGAGATCCTATTTTCAGTTTTGTGTGAGCAAGTTTTTCTAGTGTAGGAAAATGTAAAGGTATGAAATTTTGTAAATTGTATCTTAAACTTGTATCATAATTTTCAACATCCAAACCTGAAAATTGTGACTTATGGTTAAAATGCCTTAGGCATGAGGTTTCTGCTCAGAATTCCAGTTTTCCCAGTTCCTTCCAGACCTCAGCCAGGACTTAAGTTGATATGCAAATAGAAGAAGCCTGGGGCTCAACAGGGCAGATTTCAGGCCCAAGGACAAAAAAAAAAAAAAAAAAGAGTAAAGTGTCTTTTTATGGGAACTCAAACTAGATTAAACCAAAGAGTAAATTGTATGGCATTTACTAATTACTGGCTGGTCAATTTTTTCTAGGACTTTTGCTTTTTTCTTAGATTCTGTATTTTTTTTGAGCTCGTGATTTTGATCCTACAGAGAAGTTAATGTTTTTCTGATAAGTTCTATTTTTGATCAACTGGAGTTTTTTTTTTTAAACATTGCAATGAGATTTCACCTGAGAAAGCTACAAGGCCTTTACTATTGTGTTGTGTTACACTTGTGTTACGTGTTGTATGTCGGTATGTCTGTGTGTATGTCCATAACACACAACCTGAGTCAACATAAGGAGTTATCACCTACAGGATAGAGAGATAGACATTAAAGCCCAGTGCTCTTAGTATAAGGCTGTTGAAACTTATTTGCTGGATGTTTAAGATTAAGTTTTAAAATTAGTTAAATTAAAAGGGCCAAGAAAACCAATATTTGGCTCTTGCCCTCTGAGTCAGTCTGAATCAGGGAATAGGGGACTTCTCCAAAGAGCTTTGCAACTCTAGGCCACATAACCTCCCGATCAGGGAGATTAATGAGACCAGTGGAGGACAGAAAGCCAATCAGTGCATTTGCTGTGAAGAGGAGGGTCATCAGAAAAGGGAGACATCCCTGATGCTTCCAAGGGAAGCCACATGGTCAAGCAAGGCCTGGACCCATCCTAGCGCAATGGCACTAGCAGAACTGAGAAGCTGCTGTGAAGTTCCCCGAGGACTCCCAGGGAAACTCAGCTGACTGTTAACAATAGATAGAAACAAAAGTCAGTTTGACTTGCTTCATCTTAAACACTTAGCAAAGACAGTCAAAGCCAAAGCACAGCTGTTCCTGGACATTTTAAATAATAATAATAGTTAAATGTAACTTCCAAAAATAAGTAAACTGGAGGCTACAAAAGAGATTCTCAGACAGGAATGCCTGATAACTATCAAAAGGAACTGCCAAAGTAGTTTTTAGTTTAAGGCCTTTATTTATAACTTACACAGGTAGGCTTAGTGTTTGCAAGTATGGTTATCCAGCCCTAAGTAACAGAATTAAAGATTTCTCTATTAGACACAGGGGTCATACTAGTAAAAGGATTTTACAAGACCAGATGACATTAAATTATTAAACTGTATCTTAAGGAAAAGGACATCTGTAACCCTAAAAGTTAAATGTTGTGTTTACATCCCTGACATTTCTCGCAATGTGACAAATATCCTTAAAGATTTACATGCTCAGATAGAAGCCATGTCCTCGGCAACTTTGTCATGGAAACAATATCTTAGCTCCTAGTTCTTGGTACTTCCTGGTGGAAAACATTGTTAGTCTTTGTCTTTGCCATCATACTCATTGGCATATTCTTGTGCTATGGCATTTATTGCTGCATCAATATGGTTCCAGTACTAATGAATTCTTGTTTCTCTTATAGACCATCCATCACTCAAATGGCCCTCCAGCCTATTACTTCTCAATCAGACTTCTATCATGGACCACTCGATAGACCCGATTTTTAAAGGGGGACTCCAAACTGCTTGCCCAACACCGTCCCTTTTCAGCCTGAAGAAGCCAGAGAGATTCTCTTCGCCCCCCTTCCTTACAGCAGTAAGGAGTTCCCAACTTAGAGGGGGGAATGAAGCCAGATTTAAAGTTAGGTAGTCAGTGTAGTTAGGTAAATCGGGTCTAATACCGAGTGAAATCTAAAATGGAGGCCATGCTGGCAATGATTCCGGGAAACGCAGGGCAACTCATGGAATGTTAATGAAGTCCCAAAAGGCCCTAGGCCAAAGTCCACCTCAAAGAAACGTTAATGAACAGCCCCCAGCTAAAAGGTGCTGACTCAGAAGTCTTTCCTGACCAGATTACTTCTTTGGCCCACCTGTGTCCCACCCCTCGGTTCTTCCCACCTACATTCCATTACTGAAAGAACTATAAAAAGAGGAGACAAAATCCCTTCCATGGATTCCACCTCTTGGGTCCCCTTCTTCCTCCGGGAGAAGTCTTTTTGCTGTCCTTTAATAAACTTCTAATTTCTACTCTGACCTTGCCTCGGCGTGCTTCTTTGGTGTTATTCTTCAACATTGGGGAAGCAAGAACTCCTCACCGGTCAACAGCGGTAACAATAGGAGGGGAGAAGCCCCAACCATAGGGGAGATGCCATCTTGGGATGTGAAGACATCCTAAAGAGAGGGGAAAAGCTCCCACTTGGAGGGGAGCTGCCTTGGCTTCCTGGGGACTATGCTTCTTCCTCCAACTCAGGAATTACTGGATGAAACCTGTTCCCACTACAATATCTAGGTCTGGCTCCGCTGCCTCTAGCACCAAGAGGAGTGGGATTTCTAGAGAGAACAAAAGGGAGTCCAGGAGGCACCTCCCTGCACCCCAGCCAGTCCTCCACCAGATTAGGCCTGCTGCAGCCAGGGGTCAGGCAGCCACATGGAGCCCCACTTCACTCCTGTGCCCAAGGACAGAGGCCAGCAATGGGCCACCACAGAGCCCTCTTGGAAGTGGTCTTTGACACAGGGTGAATAACCCAACTTTGTGGGATCAGAGGTTTGAAGAAAAGCAGTAAAATCCTAGCCCATTGAGGCCACTTTCAAGGTTGGGAAAACCTGAACTCACCAAGCCTCAGCAGCTTCCTGACAAGAGTGTTCCTAGAGATGTGGCTCACCAGGGACCCAGGCCTGGCGCCTCCTCATTGCTGCTCTGAGGAAAGGAAAGACAAGGTATGTGAAGAGGGTCACCAGGCCAGACATCTCCTCCTGATTGCTCCGAGGAGAGGGAACCTTGGGATTCCCTAGAGATGTAGCCCACCAGGGTGGCCAGGCCTGGCATCTCCCTGCAGACTGCTCTGTTGAGAGGGAACCCCAGGCATCCCTAGAGACATCACTCACCACTGTCCCCAGGCCTGGCATCTCTTCTAGGCTGCTCTGAGAAGAGTACCCCCGGCATTGCTAGAGATGTGGTCAAGAGGGTCCCAGACCTGGCATCTCCTCATGCTGCTCTGAGGAGAGGAAACCCTGAGGCGTACCTAGAGTTATGGCCAAGAGTGTCCCCAGGCCTGGCATCTCACCCAGGCCGTTCTGAGGAGAGAAACCCCGGCAACCCTGGAGACCCGACCCACCAATGTCCCCAGGCCTGGCATTTCTCCCAGGCTGCTCAGGGAGAGAACACAGGGGCACACTTAGAGATGAGGTCCACGAGGATTTCCCAGCCTGGCATGTCCTGGGGCTGCTCTGAGGAGAGGGGAGCTCTGCCCTCCCTGTGGAATGACCCATGTGGTCCAGCAGTCAGGATTCCTCTGCTCAGCTCTGGGGGAGAAAGCTCCCTCCTCAGCCTGAGGGCCAAACAGCATCCAAGGTGGCACCCAGGCCCTGCCCTCAACCTCCCACTATGCTACTCACCTGAAGCTTGGCAGGGAGTGGAGTTGCTCCCTAGGAGGGGGACACTCTGCTGCTAGGGGAGACACCCCTCTAGGGGAGAGAAACCTGCTGAGAGGGAAGCCAACACCTGGGAGGGCAGATTCCCTGCTGGGGAGAGGAGATGCTTGCCCACACCAACGCACACAACCCCTAAGGAAGCAGCATACTCTGCTAGGAGGGGAGACACCCCTGGGTGTTGAGCCAGCCCCTAGAAGTGGAAACACCTTGCTGGGAGGGGAGACACCCTGCTGGGAGGGCAGAGGTCCCCACTCTAGGGGATACACCTCCCTGGAATTGGGAGACACCCTGCTGGGAAGGGAGAAGTTCCCCCTGGGAGGGGATCATCCTGGGCTTCCTGGGGAATCTGCTTTTTCCTCCACCTCAGGAGTGTTCCCACTTCTGCCATTAGGTCTGGCTGTGCTTTCCGTGGCATGAGGAGGAATGAAATCTCTAGAGAGCAGAAAAGGGAGTCAAGGAGCCACCTCCCTGCACCCCAGCCTGTCCCCCACCAGATCAGTCCTGCTGCGGCCAGGGACCGGGCAGCCACAGTGAGCCCTTCTTCACTCCTGCGCCCAAGGACACAGGCCACAAAGGGGTCACCACAGAGGCCTCTGGAAGTGGTCTTCGACACAGGTTGACAGAAGCCCACTTTAGGATCAGCGTTGTGAAGAAAAGCAATGAAATCCCAGCCCATGGTGGCCATTCTAGGAGTTGGGAAACCTGAACTCTGACCAAGCCCCAACAGCTCCTGGGAGCTGCAGGATGCACCTGCCCCATGCCTCAAGTGTCTCAAGAGACATATGTAGCCCACCAGGGTCCCCAGGCCTGGCATCTTTCATAGGCTGATCTGAGGAGGGAACCCGGGGTTTCACTAGAGACGGGATTCATGAGGGTCCCCAGGCTGGCATTTCTGAAGGCTCCTCTGAGGAGAGGAAACCCAGGCATCCCTAGAGACATGGCCCACCAGGGTCCCCAGGCCTGACATCACTCCCAGGCTGCTCTGAGGAAAGGGAACCCCAGGAAGCCCCGGCACCGGTAGAGATGTAGCCAAGAGGGTCTCCAGGCCTGGCATCTCCCCCTGGCTGATCTCTGTGACTACCCCCGGGATGCCCTTTGAGATGTGGCCCGTGAGGGTTTTCAGGCTTGTCATCTTTTCTGTCTGCTCTGATGAGAGGGGGACTCTGCCCTGGCATTTCCGAAGGCTACTCTGAGGAGAGGAAACCCAGGCATCCCTAGAGACATGGAACACCAGGGTCCCCAGGCCTGACATCTCCCCCAGGCTTCTTTGAGGAAAGGGAATCCCATGTGTCCCTAGAAACTTGGCTGAGTAGGTCCCCAAGCCAGGATTCTTTTTCTGGCTGGTCTGAGGAGAGAAACGAGAGGCATCCATAGACATATAGCCAAGAGGGTCTGTAGGCCTGGCATCTCCCCCTGGCTGCTCTCTGAGGGTACCCTTGGGATACTCTCAGAGACATGGCCTGAGAGGGTTTTCTGGCTTGTCATCTATTCTGGCTGCTCTGAGGAGAGGGGGACTCTGCCCTCCTTGTAGAATGACCCACCTTGTCCAGCAGTCAGGGTTCCTCTGCTCAGCTCTGAGAAGAAAGCTCCCTACTCAGCCTGAGGGTGATACAGATTCAAAGATGGCAACCAGTTCCCACCCTCAGCCCCTCTGCCCACAAAACTCACCTGAATCTTGGCTGGCAGTGGAGATGTCCCCGAACAGGGGAGACATGCTGCTGGGAAAAGAGATGCCCCCCCAGCAAAGAGAGACACTTTACTGGGAGGGAACACACCCCTGGGAGTGGAGCCAGCCCATGGGATTGGAGACACCCTGATAGGAGGGGAGAAGCCCCCACCATAGGGGAGATGCCATCTTGGGATGTGAAGACATCCTAAAGAGAGGGGAAAAGCTCCCACTTGGAGGGGAGCTGCCTTGGCTTCCTGGGGACTATGCTTCTTCCTCCAACTCAGGAATTACTGGATGAAACCTGTTCCCACTACAGTATCTAGGTCTGGCTCCGCTGCCTCCAGCACCAAGAGGAGTGGGATTTCTAGAGAGAACAAAAGGGAGTCCAGGAGGCACCTCCCTGCACCCCAGCCAGTCCTCCACCAGATTAGGCCTGCTGCAGCCAGGGGTCAGGCAGCCACATGGAGCCCCACTTCACTCCTGTGCCCAAGGACAGAGGCCAGCAATGGGCCACCACAGAGCCCTCTTGGAAGTGGTCTTTGACACAGGGTGAATAACCCAACTTTGTGGGATCAGAGGTTTGAAGAAAAGCAGTAAAATCCTAGCCCATTGAGGCCACTTTCAAGGTTGGGAAAACCTGAACTCACCAAGCCTCAGCAGCTTCCTGACAAGAGTGTTCCTAGAGATGTGGCTCACCAGGGACCCAGGCCTGGCGCCTCCTCATTGCTGCTCTGAGGAAAGGAAAGACAAGGTGTCCATAGATATGTGAAGAGGGTCACCAGGCCAGACATCTCCTCCTGATTGCTCCGAGGAGAGGGAACCTTGGGATTCCCTAGAGATGTAGCCCACCAGGGTGGCCAGGCCTGGCATCTCCCTGCAGACTGCTCTGTTGAGAGGGAACCCCAGGCATCCCTAGAGACATCACTCACCACTGTCCCCAGGCCTGGCATCTCTTCTAGGCTGCTCTGAGAAGAGTACCCCCGGCATTGCTAGAGATGTGGTCAAGAGGGTCCCAGACCTGGCATCTCCTCATGCTGCTCTGAGGAGAGGAAACCCTGAGGCGTACCTAGAGTTATGGCCAAGAGTGTCCCCAGGCCTGGCATCTCACCCAGGCCGTTCTGAGGAGAGAAACCCCGGCAACCCTGGAGACCCGACCCACCAATGTCCCCAGGCCTGGCATTTCTCCCAGGCTGCTCAGGGAGAGAACACAGGGGCACACTTAGAGATGAGGTCCACGAGGATTTCCCAGCCTGGCATGTCCTGGGGCTGCTCTGAGGAGAGGGGAGCTCTGCCCTCCCTGTGGAATGACCCATGTGGTCCAGCAGTCAGGATTCCTCTGCTCAGCTCTGGGGGAGAAAGCTCCCTCCTCAGCCTGAGGGCCAAACAGCATCCAAGGTGGCACCCAGGCCCTGCCCTCAACCTCCCACTATGCTACTCACCTGAAGCTTGGCAGGGAGTGGAGTTGCTCCCTAGGAGGGGGACACTCTGCTGCTAGGGGAGACACCCCTCTAGGGGAGAGAAACCTGCTGAGAGGGAAGCCAACACCTGGGAGGGCAGATTCCCTGCTGGGGAGAGGAGATGCTTGCCCACACCAACGCACACAACCCCTAAGGAAGCAGCATACTCTGCTAGGAGGGGAGACACCCCTGGGTGTTGAGCCAGCCCCTAGAAGTGGAAACACCTTGCTGGGAGGGGAGACACCCTGCTGGGAGGGCAGAGGTCCCCACTCTAGGGGATACACCTCCCTGGAATTGGGAGACACCCTGCTGGGAAGGGAGAAGTTCCCCCTGGGAGGGGATCATCCTGGGCTTCCTGGGGAATCTGCTTTTTCCTCCACCTCAGGAGTGTTCCCACTTCTGCCATTAGGTCTGGCTGTGCTTTCCGTGGCATGAGGAGGAATGAAATCTCTAGAGAGCAGAAAAGGGAGTCAAGGAGCCACCTCCCTGCACCCCAGCCTGTCCCCCACCAGATCAGTCCTGCTGCGGCCAGGGACCGGGCAGCCACAGTGAGCCCTTCTTCACTCCTGCGCCCAAGGACACAGGCCACAAAGGGGTCACCACAGAGGCCTCTGGAAGTGGTCTTCGACACAGGTTGACAGAAGCCCACTTTAGGATCAGCGTTGTGAAGAAAAGCAATGAAATCCCAGCCCATGGTGGCCATTCTAGGAGTTGGGAAACCTGAACTCTGACCAAGCCCCAACAGCTCCTGGGAGCTGCAGGATGCACCTGCCCCATGCCTCAAGTGTCTCAAGAGACATATGTAGCCCACCAGGGTCCCCAGGCCTGGCATCTTTCATAGGCTGATCTGAGGAGGGAACCCGGGGTTTCACTAGAGACGGGATTCATGAGGGTCCCCAGGCTGGCATTTCTGAAGGCTCCTCTGAGGAGAGGAAACCCAGGCATCCCTAGAGACATGGCCCACCAGGGTCCCCAGGCCTGACATCACTCCCAGGCTGCTCTGAGGAAAGGGAACCCCAGGAAGCCCCGGCACCGGTAGAGATGTAGCCAAGAGGGTCTCCAGGCCTGGCATCTCCCCCTGGCTGATCTCTGTGACTACCCCCGGGATGCCCTTTGAGATGTGGCCCGTGAGGGTTTTCAGGCTTGTCATCTTTTCTGTCTGCTCTGATGAGAGGGGGACTCTGCCCTGGCATTTCCGAAGGCTACTCTGAGGAGAGGAAACCCAGGCATCCCTAGAGACATGGAACACCAGGGTCCCCAGGCCTGACATCTCCCCCAGGCTTCTTTGAGGAAAGGGAATCCCATGTGTCCCTAGAAACTTGGCTGAGTAGGTCCCCAAGCCAGGATTCTTTTTCTGGCTGGTCTGAGGAGAGAAACGAGAGGCATCCATAGACATATAGCCAAGAGGGTCTGTAGGCCTGGCATCTCCCCCTGGCTGCTCTCTGAGGGTACCCTTGGGATACTCTCAGAGACATGGCCTGAGAGGGTTTTCTGGCTTGTCATCTATTCTGGCTGCTCTGAGGAGAGGGGGACTCTGCCCTCCTTGTAGAATGACCCACCTTGTCCAGCAGTCAGGGTTCCTCTGCTCAGCTCTGAGAAGAAAGCTCCCTACTCAGCCTGAGGGTGATACAGATTCAAAGATGGCAACCAGTTCCCACCCTCAGCCCCTCTGCCCACAAAACTCACCTGAATCTTGGCTGGCAGTGGAGATGTCCCCGAACAGGGGAGACATGCTGCTGGGAAAAGAGATGCCCCCCCAGCAAAGAGAGACACTTTACTGGGAGGGAACACACCCCTGGGAGTGGAGCCAGCCCATGGGATTGGAGACACCCTGATAGGAGGGGAGAAGCCCCCACCATAGGGGAGATGCCATCTTGGGATGTGAAGACATCCTAAAGAGAGGGGAAAAGCTCCCACTTGGAGGGGAGCTGCCTTGGCTTCCTGGGGACTATGCTTCTTCCTCCAACTCAGGAATTACTGGATGAAACCTGTTCCCACTACAGTATCTAGGTCTGGCTCCGCTGCCTCCAGCACCAAGAGGAGTGGGATTTCTAGAGAGAACAAAAGGGAGTCCAGGAGGCACCTCCCTGCACCCCAGCCAGTCCTCCACCAGATTAGGCCTGCTGCAGCCAGGGGTCAGGCAGCCACATGGAGCCCCACTTCACTCCTGTGCCCAAGGACAGAGGCCAGCAATGGGCCACCACAGAGCCCTCTTGGAAGTGGTCTTTGACACAGGGTGAATAACCCAACTTTGTGGGATCAGAGGTTTGAAGAAAAGCAGTAAAATCCTAGCCCATTGAGGCCACTTTCAAGGTTGGGAAAACCTGAACTCACCAAGCCTCAGCAGCTTCCTGACAAGAGTGTTCCTAGAGATGTGGCTCACCAGGGACCCAGGCCTGGCGCCTCCTCATTGCTGCTCTGAGGAAAGGAAAGACAAGGTGTCCATAGATATGTGAAGAGGGTCACCAGGCCAGACATCTCCTCCTGATTGCTCCGAGGAGAGGGAACCTTGGGATTCCCTAGAGATGTAGCCCACCAGGGTGGCCAGGCCTGGCATCTCCCTGCAGACTGCTCTGTTGAGAGGGAACCCCAGGCATCCCTAGAGACATCACTCACCACTGTCCCCAGGCCTGGCATCTCTTCTAGGCTGCTCTGAGAAGAGTACCCCCGGCATTGCTAGAGATGTGGTCAAGAGGGTCCCAGACCTGGCATCTCCTCATGCTGCTCTGAGGAGAGGAAACCCTGAGGCGTACCTAGAGTTATGGCCAAGAGTGTCCCCAGGCCTGGCATCTCACCCAGGCCGTTCTGAGGAGAGAAACCCCGGCAACCCTGGAGACCCGACCCACCAATGTCCCCAGGCCTGGCATTTCTCCCAGGCTGCTCAGGGAGAGAACACAGGGGCACACTTAGAGATGAGGTCCACGAGGATTTCCCAGCCTGGCATGTCCTGGGGCTGCTCTGAGGAGAGGGGAGCTCTGCCCTCCCTGTGGAATGACCCATGTGGTCCAGCAGTCAGGATTCCTCTGCTCAGCTCTGGGGGAGAAAGCTCCCTCCTCAGCCTGAGGGCCAAACAGCATCCAAGGTGGCACCCAGGCCCTGCCCTCAACCTCCCACTATGCTACTCACCTGAAGCTTGGCAGGGAGTGGAGTTGCTCCCTAGGAGGGGGACACTCTGCTGCTAGGGGAGACACCCCTCTAGGGGAGAGAAACCTGCTGAGAGGGAAGCCAACACCTGGGAGGGCAGATTCCCTGCTGGGGAGAGGAGATGCTTGCCCACACCAACGCACACAACCCCTAAGGAAGCAGCATACTCTGCTAGGAGGGGAGACACCCCTGGGTGTTGAGCCAGCCCCTAGAAGTGGAAACACCTTGCTGGGAGGGGAGACACCCTGCTGGGAGGGCAGAGGTCCCCACTCTAGGGGATACACCTCCCTGGAATTGGGAGACACCCTGCTGGGAAGGGAGAAGTTCCCCCTGGGAGGGGATCATCCTGGGCTTCCTGGGGAATCTGCTTTTTCCTCCACCTCAGGAGTGTTCCCACTTCTGCCATTAGGTCTGGCTGTGCTTTCCGTGGCATGAGGAGGAATGAAATCTCTAGAGAGCAGAAAAGGGAGTCAAGGAGCCACCTCCCTGCACCCCAGCCTGTCCCCCACCAGATCAGTCCTGCTGCGGCCAGGGACCGGGCAGCCACAGTGAGCCCTTCTTCACTCCTGCGCCCAAGGACACAGGCCACAAAGGGGTCACCACAGAGGCCTCTGGAAGTGGTCTTCGACACAGGTTGACAGAAGCCCACTTTAGGATCAGCGTTGTGAAGAAAAGCAATGAAATCCCAGCCCATGGTGGCCATTCTAGGAGTTGGGAAACCTGAACTCTGACCAAGCCCCAACAGCTCCTGGGAGCTGCAGGATGCACCTGCCCCATGCCTCAAGTGTCTCAAGAGACATATGTAGCCCACCAGGGTCCCCAGGCCTGGCATCTTTCATAGGCTGATCTGAGGAGGGAACCCGGGGTTTCACTAGAGACGGGATTCATGAGGGTCCCCAGGCTGGCATTTCTGAAGGCTCCTCTGAGGAGAGGAAACCCAGGCATCCCTAGAGACATGGCCCACCAGGGTCCCCAGGCCTGACATCACTCCCAGGCTGCTCTGAGGAAAGGGAACCCCAGGAAGCCCCGGCACCGGTAGAGATGTAGCCAAGAGGGTCTCCAGGCCTGGCATCTCCCCCTGGCTGATCTCTGTGACTACCCCCGGGATGCCCTTTGAGATGTGGCCCGTGAGGGTTTTCAGGCTTGTCATCTTTTCTGTCTGCTCTGATGAGAGGGGGACTCTGCCCTGGCATTTCCGAAGGCTACTCTGAGGAGAGGAAACCCAGGCATCCCTAGAGACATGGAACACCAGGGTCCCCAGGCCTGACATCTCCCCCAGGCTTCTTTGAGGAAAGGGAATCCCATGTGTCCCTAGAAACTTGGCTGAGTAGGTCCCCAAGCCAGGATTCTTTTTCTGGCTGGTCTGAGGAGAGAAACGAGAGGCATCCATAGACATATAGCCAAGAGGGTCTGTAGGCCTGGCATCTCCCCCTGGCTGCTCTCTGAGGGTACCCTTGGGATACTCTCAGAGACATGGCCTGAGAGGGTTTTCTGGCTTGTCATCTATTCTGGCTGCTCTGAGGAGAGGGGGACTCTGCCCTCCTTGTAGAATGACCCACCTTGTCCAGCAGTCAGGGTTCCTCTGCTCAGCTCTGAGAAGAAAGCTCCCTACTCAGCCTGAGGGTGATACAGATTCAAAGATGGCAACCAGTTCCCACCCTCAGCCCCTCTGCCCACAAAACTCACCTGAATCTTGGCTGGCAGTGGAGATGTCCCCGAACAGGGGAGACATGCTGCTGGGAAAAGAGATGCCCCCCCAGCAAAGAGAGACACTTTACTGGGAGGGAACACACCCCTGGGAGTGGAGCCAGCCCATGGGATTGGAGACACCCTGATAGGAGGGGAGAAGCCCCCACCATAGGGGAGATGCCATCTTGGGATGTGAAGACATCCTAAAGAGAGGGGAAAAGCTCCCACTTGGAGGGGAGCTGCCTTGGCTTCCTGGGGACTATGCTTCTTCCTCCAACTCAGGAATTACTGGATGAAACCTGTTCCCACTACAGTATCTAGGTCTGGCTCCGCTGCCTCCAGCACCAAGAGGAGTGGGATTTCTAGAGAGAACAAAAGGGAGTCCAGGAGGCACCTCCCTGCACCCCAGCCAGTCCTCCACCAGATTAGGCCTGCTGCAGCCAGGGGTCAGGCAGCCACATGGAGCCCCACTTCACTCCTGTGCCCAAGGACAGAGGCCAGCAATGGGCCACCACAGAGCCCTCTTGGAAGTGGTCTTTGACACAGGGTGAATAACCCAACTTTGTGGGATCAGAGGTTTGAAGAAAAGCAGTAAAATCCTAGCCCATTGAGGCCACTTTCAAGGTTGGGAAAACCTGAACTCACCAAGCCTCAGCAGCTTCCTGACAAGAGTGTTCCTAGAGATGTGGCTCACCAGGGACCCAGGCCTGGCGCCTCCTCATTGCTGCTCTGAGGAAAGGAAAGACAAGGTGTCCATAGATATGTGAAGAGGGTCACCAGGCCAGACATCTCCTCCTGATTGCTCCGAGGAGAGGGAACCTTGGGATTCCCTAGAGATGTAGCCCACCAGGGTGGCCAGGCCTGGCATCTCCCTGCAGACTGCTCTGTTGAGAGGGAACCCCAGGCATCCCTAGAGACATCACTCACCACTGTCCCCAGGCCTGGCATCTCTTCTAGGCTGCTCTGAGAAGAGTACCCCCGGCATTGCTAGAGATGTGGTCAAGAGGGTCCCAGACCTGGCATCTCCTCATGCTGCTCTGAGGAGAGGAAACCCTGAGGCGTACCTAGAGTTATGGCCAAGAGTGTCCCCAGGCCTGGCATCTCACCCAGGCCGTTCTGAGGAGAGAAACCCCGGCAACCCTGGAGACCCGACCCACCAATGTCCCCAGGCCTGGCATTTCTCCCAGGCTGCTCAGGGAGAGAACACAGGGGCACACTTAGAGATGAGGTCCACGAGGATTTCCCAGCCTGGCATGTCCTGGGGCTGCTCTGAGGAGAGGGGAGCTCTGCCCTCCCTGTGGAATGACCCATGTGGTCCAGCAGTCAGGATTCCTCTGCTCAGCTCTGGGGGAGAAAGCTCCCTCCTCAGCCTGAGGGCCAAACAGCATCCAAGGTGGCACCCAGGCCCTGCCCTCAACCTCCCACTATGCTACTCACCTGAAGCTTGGCAGGGAGTGGAGTTGCTCCCTAGGAGGGGGACACTCTGCTGCTAGGGGAGACACCCCTCTAGGGGAGAGAAACCTGCTGAGAGGGAAGCCAACACCTGGGAGGGCAGATTCCCTGCTGGGGAGAGGAGATGCTTGCCCACACCAACGCACACAACCCCTAAGGAAGCAGCATACTCTGCTAGGAGGGGAGACACCCCTGGGTGTTGAGCCAGCCCCTAGAAGTGGAAACACCTTGCTGGGAGGGGAGACACCCTGCTGGGAGGGCAGAGGTCCCCACTCTAGGGGATACACCTCCCTGGAATTGGGAGACACCCTGCTGGGAAGGGAGAAGTTCCCCCTGGGAGGGGATCATCCTGGGCTTCCTGGGGAATCTGCTTTTTCCTCCACCTCAGGAGTGTTCCCACTTCTGCCATTAGGTCTGGCTGTGCTTTCCGTGGCATGAGGAGGAATGAAATCTCTAGAGAGCAGAAAAGGGAGTCAAGGAGCCACCTCCCTGCACCCCAGCCTGTCCCCCACCAGATCAGTCCTGCTGCGGCCAGGGACCGGGCAGCCACAGTGAGCCCTTCTTCACTCCTGCGCCCAAGGACACAGGCCACAAAGGGGTCACCACAGAGGCCTCTGGAAGTGGTCTTCGACACAGGTTGACAGAAGCCCACTTTAGGATCAGCGTTGTGAAGAAAAGCAATGAAATCCCAGCCCATGGTGGCCATTCTAGGAGTTGGGAAACCTGAACTCTGACCAAGCCCCAACAGCTCCTGGGAGCTGCAGGATGCACCTGCCCCATGCCTCAAGTGTCTCAAGAGACATATGTAGCCCACCAGGGTCCCCAGGCCTGGCATCTTTCATAGGCTGATCTGAGGAGGGAACCCGGGGTTTCACTAGAGACGGGATTCATGAGGGTCCCCAGGCTGGCATTTCTGAAGGCTCCTCTGAGGAGAGGAAACCCAGGCATCCCTAGAGACATGGCCCACCAGGGTCCCCAGGCCTGACATCACTCCCAGGCTGCTCTGAGGAAAGGGAACCCCAGGAAGCCCCGGCACCGGTAGAGATGTAGCCAAGAGGGTCTCCAGGCCTGGCATCTCCCCCTGGCTGATCTCTGTGACTACCCCCGGGATGCCCTTTGAGATGTGGCCCGTGAGGGTTTTCAGGCTTGTCATCTTTTCTGTCTGCTCTGATGAGAGGGGGACTCTGCCCTGGCATTTCCGAAGGCTACTCTGAGGAGAGGAAACCCAGGCATCCCTAGAGACATGGAACACCAGGGTCCCCAGGCCTGACATCTCCCCCAGGCTTCTTTGAGGAAAGGGAATCCCATGTGTCCCTAGAAACTTGGCTGAGTAGGTCCCCAAGCCAGGATTCTTTTTCTGGCTGGTCTGAGGAGAGAAACGAGAGGCATCCATAGACATATAGCCAAGAGGGTCTGTAGGCCTGGCATCTCCCCCTGGCTGCTCTCTGAGGGTACCCTTGGGATACTCTCAGAGACATGGCCTGAGAGGGTTTTCTGGCTTGTCATCTATTCTGGCTGCTCTGAGGAGAGGGGGACTCTGCCCTCCTTGTAGAATGACCCACCTTGTCCAGCAGTCAGGGTTCCTCTGCTCAGCTCTGAGAAGAAAGCTCCCTACTCAGCCTGAGGGTGATACAGATTCAAAGATGGCAACCAGTTCCCACCCTCAGCCCCTCTGCCCACAAAACTCACCTGAATCTTGGCTGGCAGTGGAGATGTCCCCGAACAGGGGAGACATGCTGCTGGGAAAAGAGATGCCCCCCCAGCAAAGAGAGACACTTTACTGGGAGGGAACACACCCCTGGGAGTGGAGCCAGCCCATGGGATTGGAGACACCCTGATAGGAGGGGAGAAGCCCCCACCATAGGGGAGATGCCATCTTGGGATGTGAAGACATCCTAAAGAGAGGGGAAAAGCTCCCACTTGGAGGGGAGCTGCCTTGGCTTCCTGGGGACTATGCTTCTTCCTCCAACTCAGGAATTACTGGATGAAACCTGTTCCCACTACAGTATCTAGGTCTGGCTCCGCTGCCTCCAGCACCAAGAGGAGTGGGATTTCTAGAGAGAACAAAAGGGAGTCCAGGAGGCACCTCCCTGCACCCCAGCCAGTCCTCCACCAGATTAGGCCTGCTGCAGCCAGGGGTCAGGCAGCCACATGGAGCCCCACTTCACTCCTGTGCCCAAGGACAGAGGCCAGCAATGGGCCACCACAGAGCCCTCTTGGAAGTGGTCTTTGACACAGGGTGAATAACCCAACTTTGTGGGATCAGAGGTTTGAAGAAAAGCAGTAAAATCCTAGCCCATTGAGGCCACTTTCAAGGTTGGGAAAACCTGAACTCACCAAGCCTCAGCAGCTTCCTGACAAGAGTGTTCCTAGAGATGTGGCTCACCAGGGACCCAGGCCTGGCGCCTCCTCATTGCTGCTCTGAGGAAAGGAAAGACAAGGTGTCCATAGATATGTGAAGAGGGTCACCAGGCCAGACATCTCCTCCTGATTGCTCCGAGGAGAGGGAACCTTGGGATTCCCTAGAGATGTAGCCCACCAGGGTGGCCAGGCCTGGCATCTCCCTGCAGACTGCTCTGTTGAGAGGGAACCCCAGGCATCCCTAGAGACATCACTCACCACTGTCCCCAGGCCTGGCATCTCTTCTAGGCTGCTCTGAGAAGAGTACCCCCGGCATTGCTAGAGATGTGGTCAAGAGGGTCCCAGACCTGGCATCTCCTCATGCTGCTCTGAGGAGAGGAAACCCTGAGGCGTACCTAGAGTTATGGCCAAGAGTGTCCCCAGGCCTGGCATCTCACCCAGGCCGTTCTGAGGAGAGAAACCCCGGCAACCCTGGAGACCCGACCCACCAATGTCCCCAGGCCTGGCATTTCTCCCAGGCTGCTCAGGGAGAGAACACAGGGGCACACTTAGAGATGAGGTCCACGAGGATTTCCCAGCCTGGCATGTCCTGGGGCTGCTCTGAGGAGAGGGGAGCTCTGCCCTCCCTGTGGAATGACCCATGTGGTCCAGCAGTCAGGATTCCTCTGCTCAGCTCTGGGGGAGAAAGCTCCCTCCTCAGCCTGAGGGCCAAACAGCATCCAAGGTGGCACCCAGGCCCTGCCCTCAACCTCCCACTATGCTACTCACCTGAAGCTTGGCAGGGAGTGGAGTTGCTCCCTAGGAGGGGGACACTCTGCTGCTAGGGGAGACACCCCTCTAGGGGAGAGAAACCTGCTGAGAGGGAAGCCAACACCTGGGAGGGCAGATTCCCTGCTGGGGAGAGGAGATGCTTGCCCACACCAACGCACACAACCCCTAAGGAAGCAGCATACTCTGCTAGGAGGGGAGACACCCCTGGGTGTTGAGCCAGCCCCTAGAAGTGGAAACACCTTGCTGGGAGGGGAGACACCCTGCTGGGAGGGCAGAGGTCCCCACTCTAGGGGATACACCTCCCTGGAATTGGGAGACACCCTGCTGGGAAGGGAGAAGTTCCCCCTGGGAGGGGATCATCCTGGGCTTCCTGGGGAATCTGCTTTTTCCTCCACCTCAGGAGTGTTCCCACTTCTGCCATTAGGTCTGGCTGTGCTTTCCGTGGCATGAGGAGGAATGAAATCTCTAGAGAGCAGAAAAGGGAGTCAAGGAGCCACCTCCCTGCACCCCAGCCTGTCCCCCACCAGATCAGTCCTGCTGCGGCCAGGGACCGGGCAGCCACAGTGAGCCCTTCTTCACTCCTGCGCCCAAGGACACAGGCCACAAAGGGGTCACCACAGAGGCCTCTGGAAGTGGTCTTCGACACAGGTTGACAGAAGCCCACTTTAGGATCAGCGTTGTGAAGAAAAGCAATGAAATCCCAGCCCATGGTGGCCATTCTAGGAGTTGGGAAACCTGAACTCTGACCAAGCCCCAACAGCTCCTGGGAGCTGCAGGATGCACCTGCCCCATGCCTCAAGTGTCTCAAGAGACATATGTAGCCCACCAGGGTCCCCAGGCCTGGCATCTTTCATAGGCTGATCTGAGGAGGGAACCCGGGGTTTCACTAGAGACGGGATTCATGAGGGTCCCCAGGCTGGCATTTCTGAAGGCTCCTCTGAGGAGAGGAAACCCAGGCATCCCTAGAGACATGGCCCACCAGGGTCCCCAGGCCTGACATCACTCCCAGGCTGCTCTGAGGAAAGGGAACCCCAGGAAGCCCCGGCACCGGTAGAGATGTAGCCAAGAGGGTCTCCAGGCCTGGCATCTCCCCCTGGCTGATCTCTGTGACTACCCCCGGGATGCCCTTTGAGATGTGGCCCGTGAGGGTTTTCAGGCTTGTCATCTTTTCTGTCTGCTCTGATGAGAGGGGGACTCTGCCCTGGCATTTCCGAAGGCTACTCTGAGGAGAGGAAACCCAGGCATCCCTAGAGACATGGAACACCAGGGTCCCCAGGCCTGACATCTCCCCCAGGCTTCTTTGAGGAAAGGGAATCCCATGTGTCCCTAGAAACTTGGCTGAGTAGGTCCCCAAGCCAGGATTCTTTTTCTGGCTGGTCTGAGGAGAGAAACGAGAGGCATCCATAGACATATAGCCAAGAGGGTCTGTAGGCCTGGCATCTCCCCCTGGCTGCTCTCTGAGGGTACCCTTGGGATACTCTCAGAGACATGGCCTGAGAGGGTTTTCTGGCTTGTCATCTATTCTGGCTGCTCTGAGGAGAGGGGGACTCTGCCCTCCTTGTAGAATGACCCACCTTGTCCAGCAGTCAGGGTTCCTCTGCTCAGCTCTGAGAAGAAAGCTCCCTACTCAGCCTGAGGGTGATACAGATTCAAAGATGGCAACCAGTTCCCACCCTCAGCCCCTCTGCCCACAAAACTCACCTGAATCTTGGCTGGCAGTGGAGATGTCCCCGAACAGGGGAGACATGCTGCTGGGAAAAGAGATGCCCCCCCAGCAAAGAGAGACACTTTACTGGGAGGGAACACACCCCTGGGAGTGGAGCCAGCCCATGGGATTGGAGACACCCTGATAGGAGGGGAGAAGCCCCCACCATAGGGGAGATGCCATCTTGGGATGTGAAGACATCCTAAAGAGAGGGGAAAAGCTCCCACTTGGAGGGGAGCTGCCTTGGCTTCCTGGGGACTATGCTTCTTCCTCCAACTCAGGAATTACTGGATGAAACCTGTTCCCACTACAGTATCTAGGTCTGGCTCCGCTGCCTCCAGCACCAAGAGGAGTGGGATTTCTAGAGAGAACAAAAGGGAGTCCAGGAGGCACCTCCCTGCACCCCAGCCAGTCCTCCACCAGATTAGGCCTGCTGCAGCCAGGGGTCAGGCAGCCACATGGAGCCCCACTTCACTCCTGTGCCCAAGGACAGAGGCCAGCAATGGGCCACCACAGAGCCCTCTTGGAAGTGGTCTTTGACACAGGGTGAATAACCCAACTTTGTGGGATCAGAGGTTTGAAGAAAAGCAGTAAAATCCTAGCCCATTGAGGCCACTTTCAAGGTTGGGAAAACCTGAACTCACCAAGCCTCAGCAGCTTCCTGACAAGAGTGTTCCTAGAGATGTGGCTCACCAGGGACCCAGGCCTGGCGCCTCCTCATTGCTGCTCTGAGGAAAGGAAAGACAAGGTGTCCATAGATATGTGAAGAGGGTCACCAGGCCAGACATCTCCTCCTGATTGCTCCGAGGAGAGGGAACCTTGGGATTCCCTAGAGATGTAGCCCACCAGGGTGGCCAGGCCTGGCATCTCCCTGCAGACTGCTCTGTTGAGAGGGAACCCCAGGCATCCCTAGAGACATCACTCACCACTGTCCCCAGGCCTGGCATCTCTTCTAGGCTGCTCTGAGAAGAGTACCCCCGGCATTGCTAGAGATGTGGTCAAGAGGGTCCCAGACCTGGCATCTCCTCATGCTGCTCTGAGGAGAGGAAACCCTGAGGCGTACCTAGAGTTATGGCCAAGAGTGTCCCCAGGCCTGGCATCTCACCCAGGCCGTTCTGAGGAGAGAAACCCCGGCAACCCTGGAGACCCGACCCACCAATGTCCCCAGGCCTGGCATTTCTCCCAGGCTGCTCAGGGAGAGAACACAGGGGCACACTTAGAGATGAGGTCCACGAGGATTTCCCAGCCTGGCATGTCCTGGGGCTGCTCTGAGGAGAGGGGAGCTCTGCCCTCCCTGTGGAATGACCCATGTGGTCCAGCAGTCAGGATTCCTCTGCTCAGCTCTGGGGGAGAAAGCTCCCTCCTCAGCCTGAGGGCCAAACAGCATCCAAGGTGGCACCCAGGCCCTGCCCTCAACCTCCCACTATGCTACTCACCTGAAGCTTGGCAGGGAGTGGAGTTGCTCCCTAGGAGGGGGACACTCTGCTGCTAGGGGAGACACCCCTCTAGGGGAGAGAAACCTGCTGAGAGGGAAGCCAACACCTGGGAGGGCAGATTCCCTGCTGGGGAGAGGAGATGCTTGCCCACACCAACGCACACAACCCCTAAGGAAGCAGCATACTCTGCTAGGAGGGGAGACACCCCTGGGTGTTGAGCCAGCCCCTAGAAGTGGAAACACCTTGCTGGGAGGGGAGACACCCTGCTGGGAGGGCAGAGGTCCCCACTCTAGGGGATACACCTCCCTGGAATTGGGAGACACCCTGCTGGGAAGGGAGAAGTTCCCCCTGGGAGGGGATCATCCTGGGCTTCCTGGGGAATCTGCTTTTTCCTCCACCTCAGGAGTGTTCCCACTTCTGCCATTAGGTCTGGCTGTGCTTTCCGTGGCATGAGGAGGAATGAAATCTCTAGAGAGCAGAAAAGGGAGTCAAGGAGCCACCTCCCTGCACCCCAGCCTGTCCCCCACCAGATCAGTCCTGCTGCGGCCAGGGACCGGGCAGCCACAGTGAGCCCTTCTTCACTCCTGCGCCCAAGGACACAGGCCACAAAGGGGTCACCACAGAGGCCTCTGGAAGTGGTCTTCGACACAGGTTGACAGAAGCCCACTTTAGGATCAGCGTTGTGAAGAAAAGCAATGAAATCCCAGCCCATGGTGGCCATTCTAGGAGTTGGGAAACCTGAACTCTGACCAAGCCCCAACAGCTCCTGGGAGCTGCAGGATGCACCTGCCCCATGCCTCAAGTGTCTCAAGAGACATATGTAGCCCACCAGGGTCCCCAGGCCTGGCATCTTTCATAGGCTGATCTGAGGAGGGAACCCGGGGTTTCACTAGAGACGGGATTCATGAGGGTCCCCAGGCTGGCATTTCTGAAGGCTCCTCTGAGGAGAGGAAACCCAGGCATCCCTAGAGACATGGCCCACCAGGGTCCCCAGGCCTGACATCACTCCCAGGCTGCTCTGAGGAAAGGGAACCCCAGGAAGCCCCGGCACCGGTAGAGATGTAGCCAAGAGGGTCTCCAGGCCTGGCATCTCCCCCTGGCTGATCTCTGTGACTACCCCCGGGATGCCCTTTGAGATGTGGCCCGTGAGGGTTTTCAGGCTTGTCATCTTTTCTGTCTGCTCTGATGAGAGGGGGACTCTGCCCTGGCATTTCCGAAGGCTACTCTGAGGAGAGGAAACCCAGGCATCCCTAGAGACATGGAACACCAGGGTCCCCAGGCCTGACATCTCCCCCAGGCTTCTTTGAGGAAAGGGAATCCCATGTGTCCCTAGAAACTTGGCTGAGTAGGTCCCCAAGCCAGGATTCTTTTTCTGGCTGGTCTGAGGAGAGAAACGAGAGGCATCCATAGACATATAGCCAAGAGGGTCTGTAGGCCTGGCATCTCCCCCTGGCTGCTCTCTGAGGGTACCCTTGGGATACTCTCAGAGACATGGCCTGAGAGGGTTTTCTGGCTTGTCATCTATTCTGGCTGCTCTGAGGAGAGGGGGACTCTGCCCTCCTTGTAGAATGACCCACCTTGTCCAGCAGTCAGGGTTCCTCTGCTCAGCTCTGAGAAGAAAGCTCCCTACTCAGCCTGAGGGTGATACAGATTCAAAGATGGCAACCAGTTCCCACCCTCAGCCCCTCTGCCCACAAAACTCACCTGAATCTTGGCTGGCAGTGGAGATGTCCCCGAACAGGGGAGACATGCTGCTGGGAAAAGAGATGCCCCCCCAGCAAAGAGAGACACTTTACTGGGAGGGAACACACCCCTGGGAGTGGAGCCAGCCCATGGGATTGGAGACACCCTGATAGGAGGGGAGAAGCCCCCACCATAGGGGAGATGCCATCTTGGGATGTGAAGACATCCTAAAGAGAGGGGAAAAGCTCCCACTTGGAGGGGAGCTGCCTTGGCTTCCTGGGGACTATGCTTCTTCCTCCAACTCAGGAATTACTGGATGAAACCTGTTCCCACTACAGTATCTAGGTCTGGCTCCGCTGCCTCCAGCACCAAGAGGAGTGGGATTTCTAGAGAGAACAAAAGGGAGTCCAGGAGGCACCTCCCTGCACCCCAGCCAGTCCTCCACCAGATTAGGCCTGCTGCAGCCAGGGGTCAGGCAGCCACATGGAGCCCCACTTCACTCCTGTGCCCAAGGACAGAGGCCAGCAATGGGCCACCACAGAGCCCTCTTGGAAGTGGTCTTTGACACAGGGTGAATAACCCAACTTTGTGGGATCAGAGGTTTGAAGAAAAGCAGTAAAATCCTAGCCCATTGAGGCCACTTTCAAGGTTGGGAAAACCTGAACTCACCAAGCCTCAGCAGCTTCCTGACAAGAGTGTTCCTAGAGATGTGGCTCACCAGGGACCCAGGCCTGGCGCCTCCTCATTGCTGCTCTGAGGAAAGGAAAGACAAGGTGTCCATAGATATGTGAAGAGGGTCACCAGGCCAGACATCTCCTCCTGATTGCTCCGAGGAGAGGGAACCTTGGGATTCCCTAGAGATGTAGCCCACCAGGGTGGCCAGGCCTGGCATCTCCCTGCAGACTGCTCTGTTGAGAGGGAACCCCAGGCATCCCTAGAGACATCACTCACCACTGTCCCCAGGCCTGGCATCTCTTCTAGGCTGCTCTGAGAAGAGTACCCCCGGCATTGCTAGAGATGTGGTCAAGAGGGTCCCAGACCTGGCATCTCCTCATGCTGCTCTGAGGAGAGGAAACCCTGAGGCGTACCTAGAGTTATGGCCAAGAGTGTCCCCAGGCCTGGCATCTCACCCAGGCCGTTCTGAGGAGAGAAACCCCGGCAACCCTGGAGACCCGACCCACCAATGTCCCCAGGCCTGGCATTTCTCCCAGGCTGCTCAGGGAGAGAACACAGGGGCACACTTAGAGATGAGGTCCACGAGGATTTCCCAGCCTGGCATGTCCTGGGGCTGCTCTGAGGAGAGGGGAGCTCTGCCCTCCCTGTGGAATGACCCATGTGGTCCAGCAGTCAGGATTCCTCTGCTCAGCTCTGGGGGAGAAAGCTCCCTCCTCAGCCTGAGGGCCAAACAGCATCCAAGGTGGCACCCAGGCCCTGCCCTCAACCTCCCACTATGCTACTCACCTGAAGCTTGGCAGGGAGTGGAGTTGCTCCCTAGGAGGGGGACACTCTGCTGCTAGGGGAGACACCCCTCTAGGGGAGAGAAACCTGCTGAGAGGGAAGCCAACACCTGGGAGGGCAGATTCCCTGCTGGGGAGAGGAGATGCTTGCCCACACCAACGCACACAACCCCTAAGGAAGCAGCATACTCTGCTAGGAGGGGAGACACCCCTGGGTGTTGAGCCAGCCCCTAGAAGTGGAAACACCTTGCTGGGAGGGGAGACACCCTGCTGGGAGGGCAGAGGTCCCCACTCTAGGGGATACACCTCCCTGGAATTGGGAGACACCCTGCTGGGAAGGGAGAAGTTCCCCCTGGGAGGGGATCATCCTGGGCTTCCTGGGGAATCTGCTTTTTCCTCCACCTCAGGAGTGTTCCCACTTCTGCCATTAGGTCTGGCTGTGCTTTCCGTGGCATGAGGAGGAATGAAATCTCTAGAGAGCAGAAAAGGGAGTCAAGGAGCCACCTCCCTGCACCCCAGCCTGTCCCCCACCAGATCAGTCCTGCTGCGGCCAGGGACCGGGCAGCCACAGTGAGCCCTTCTTCACTCCTGCGCCCAAGGACACAGGCCAAAAGGGGTCACCACAGAGGCCTCTGGAAGTGGTCTTCGACACAGGTTGACAGAAGCCCACTTTAGGATCAGCGTTGTGAAGAAAAGCAATGAAATCCCAGCCCATGGTGGCCATTCTAGGAGTTGGGAAACCTGAACTCTGACCAAGCCCCAACAGCTCCTGGGAGCTGCAGGATGCACCTGCCCCATGCCTCAAGTGTCTCAAGAGACATATGTAGCCCACCAGGGTCCCCAGGCCTGGCATCTTTCATAGGCTGATCTGAGGAGGGAACCCGGGGTTTCACTAGAGACGGGATTCATGAGGGTCCCCAGGCTGGCATTTCTGAAGGCTCCTCTGAGGAGAGGAAACCCAGGCATCCCTAGAGACATGGCCCACCAGGGTCCCCAGGCCTGACATCACTCCCAGGCTGCTCTGAGGAAAGGGAACCCCAGGAAGCCCCGGCACCGGTAGAGATGTAGCCAAGAGGGTCTCCAGGCCTGGCATCTCCCCCTGGCTGATCTCTGTGACTACCCCCGGGATGCCCTTTGAGATGTGGCCCGTGAGGGTTTTCAGGCTTGTCATCTTTTCTGTCTGCTCTGATGAGAGGGGGACTCTGCCCTGGCATTTCCGAAGGCTACTCTGAGGAGAGGAAACCCAGGCATCCCTAGAGACATGGAACACCAGGGTCCCCAGGCCTGACATCTCCCCCAGGCTTCTTTGAGGAAAGGGAATCCCATGTGTCCCTAGAAACTTGGCTGAGTAGGTCCCCAAGCCAGGATTCTTTTTCTGGCTGGTCTGAGGAGAGAAACGAGAGGCATCCATAGACATATAGCCAAGAGGGTCTGTAGGCCTGGCATCTCCCCCTGGCTGCTCTCTGAGGGTACCCTTGGGATACTCTCAGAGACATGGCCTGAGAGGGTTTTCTGGCTTGTCATCTATTCTGGCTGCTCTGAGGAGAGGGGGACTCTGCCCTCCTTGTAGAATGACCCACCTTGTCCAGCAGTCAGGGTTCCTCTGCTCAGCTCTGAGAAGAAAGCTCCCTACTCAGCCTGAGGGTGATACAGATTCAAAGATGGCAACCAGTTCCCACCCTCAGCCCCTCTGCCCACAAAACTCACCTGAATCTTGGCTGGCAGTGGAGATGTCCCCGAACAGGGGAGACATGCTGCTGGGAAAAGAGATGCCCCCCCAGCAAAGAGAGACACTTTACTGGGAGGGAACACACCCCTGGGAGTGGAGCCAGCCCATGGGATTGGAGACACCCTGATAGGAGGGGAGAAGCCCCCACCATAGGGGAGATGCCATCTTGGGATGTGAAGACATCCTAAAGAGAGGGGAAAAGCTCCCACTTGGAGGGGAGCTGCCTTGGCTTCCTGGGGACTATGCTTCTTCCTCCAACTCAGGAATTACTGGATGAAACCTGTTCCCACTACAGTATCTAGGTCTGGCTCCGCTGCCTCCAGCACCAAGAGGAGTGGGATTTCTAGAGAGAACAAAAGGGAGTCCAGGAGGCACCTCCCTGCACCCCAGCCAGTCCTCCACCAGATTAGGCCTGCTGCAGCCAGGGGTCAGGCAGCCACATGGAGCCCCACTTCACTCCTGTGCCCAAGGACAGAGGCCAGCAATGGGCCACCACAGAGCCCTCTTGGAAGTGGTCTTTGACACAGGGTGAATAACCCAACTTTGTGGGATCAGAGGTTTGAAGAAAAGCAGTAAAATCCTAGCCCATTGAGGCCACTTTCAAGGTTGGGAAAACCTGAACTCACCAAGCCTCAGCAGCTTCCTGACAAGAGTGTTCCTAGAGATGTGGCTCACCAGGGACCCAGGCCTGGCGCCTCCTCATTGCTGCTCTGAGGAAAGGAAAGACAAGGTGTCCATAGATATGTGAAGAGGGTCACCAGGCCAGACATCTCCTCCTGATTGCTCCGAGGAGAGGGAACCTTGGGATTCCCTAGAGATGTAGCCCACCAGGGTGGCCAGGCCTGGCATCTCCCTGCAGACTGCTCTGTTGAGAGGGAACCCCAGGCATCCCTAGAGACATCACTCACCACTGTCCCCAGGCCTGGCATCTCTTCTAGGCTGCTCTGAGAAGAGTACCCCCGGCATTGCTAGAGATGTGGTCAAGAGGGTCCCAGACCTGGCATCTCCTCATGCTGCTCTGAGGAGAGGAAACCCTGAGGCGTACCTAGAGTTATGGCCAAGAGTGTCCCCAGGCCTGGCATCTCACCCAGGCCGTTCTGAGGAGAGAAACCCCGGCAACCCTGGAGACCCGACCCACCAATGTCCCCAGGCCTGGCATTTCTCCCAGGCTGCTCAGGGAGAGAACACAGGGGCACACTTAGAGATGAGGTCCACGAGGATTTCCCAGCCTGGCATGTCCTGGGGCTGCTCTGAGGAGAGGGGAGCTCTGCCCTCCCTGTGGAATGACCCATGTGGTCCAGCAGTCAGGATTCCTCTGCTCAGCTCTGGGGGAGAAAGCTCCCTCCTCAGCCTGAGGGCCAAACAGCATCCAAGGTGGCACCCAGGCCCTGCCCTCAACCTCCCACTATGCTACTCACCTGAAGCTTGGCAGGGAGTGGAGTTGCTCCCTAGGAGGGGGACACTCTGCTGCTAGGGGAGACACCCCTCTAGGGGAGAGAAACCTGCTGAGAGGGAAGCCAACACCTGGGAGGGCAGATTCCCTGCTGGGGAGAGGAGATGCTTGCCCACACCAACGCACACAACCCCTAAGGAAGCAGCATACTCTGCTAGGAGGGGAGACACCCCTGGGTGTTGAGCCAGCCCCTAGAAGTGGAAACACCTTGCTGGGAGGGGAGACACCCTGCTGGGAGGGCAGAGGTCCCCACTCTAGGGGATACACCTCCCTGGAATTGGGAGACACCCTGCTGGGAAGGGAGAAGTTCCCCCTGGGAGGGGATCATCCTGGGCTTCCTGGGGAATCTGCTTTTTCCTCCACCTCAGGAGTGTTCCCACTTCTGCCATTAGGTCTGGCTGTGCTTTCCGTGGCATGAGGAGGAATGAAATCTCTAGAGAGCAGAAAAGGGAGTCAAGGAGCCACCTCCCTGCACCCCAGCCTGTCCCCCACCAGATCAGTCCTGCTGCGGCCAGGGACCGGGCAGCCACAGTGAGCCCTTCTTCACTCCTGCGCCCAAGGACACAGGCCAAAAGGGGTCACCACAGAGGCCTCTGGAAGTGGTCTTCGACACAGGTTGACAGAAGCCCACTTTAGGATCAGCGTTGTGAAGAAAAGCAATGAAATCCCAGCCCATGGTGGCCATTCTAGGAGTTGGGAAACCTGAACTCTGACCAAGCCCCAACAGCTCCTGGGAGCTGCAGGATGCACCTGCCCCATGCCTCAAGTGTCTCAAGAGACATATGTAGCCCACCAGGGTCCCCAGGCCTGGCATCTTTCATAGGCTGATCTGAGGAGGGAACCCGGGGTTTCACTAGAGACGGGATTCATGAGGGTCCCCAGGCTGGCATTTCTGAAGGCTCCTCTGAGGAGAGGAAACCCAGGCATCCCTAGAGACATGGCCCACCAGGGTCCCCAGGCCTGACATCACTCCCAGGCTGCTCTGAGGAAAGGGAACCCCAGGAAGCCCCGGCACCGGTAGAGATGTAGCCAAGAGGGTCTCCAGGCCTGGCATCTCCCCCTGGCTGATCTCTGTGACTACCCCCGGGATGCCCTTTGAGATGTGGCCCGTGAGGGTTTTCAGGCTTGTCATCTTTTCTGTCTGCTCTGATGAGAGGGGGACTCTGCCCTGGCATTTCCGAAGGCTACTCTGAGGAGAGGAAACCCAGGCATCCCTAGAGACATGGAACACCAGGGTCCCCAGGCCTGACATCTCCCCCAGGCTTCTTTGAGGAAAGGGAATCCCATGTGTCCCTAGAAACTTGGCTGAGTAGGTCCCCAAGCCAGGATTCTTTTTCTGGCTGGTCTGAGGAGAGAAACGAGAGGCATCCATAGACATATAGCCAAGAGGGTCTGTAGGCCTGGCATCTCCCCCTGGCTGCTCTCTGAGGGTACCCTTGGGATACTCTCAGAGACATGGCCTGAGAGGGTTTTCTGGCTTGTCATCTATTCTGGCTGCTCTGAGGAGAGGGGGACTCTGCCCTCCTTGTAGAATGACCCACCTTGTCCAGCAGTCAGGGTTCCTCTGCTCAGCTCTGAGAAGAAAGCTCCCTACTCAGCCTGAGGGTGATACAGATTCAAAGATGGCAACCAGTTCCCACCCTCAGCCCCTCTGCCCACAAAACTCACCTGAATCTTGGCTGGCAGTGGAGATGTCCCCGAACAGGGGAGACATGCTGCTGGGAAAAGAGATGCCCCCCCAGCAAAGAGAGACACTTTACTGGGAGGGAACACACCCCTGGGAGTGGAGCCAGCCCATGGGATTGGAGACACCCTGATAGGAGGGGAGAAGCCCCCACCATAGGGGAGATGCCATCTTGGGATGTGAAGACATCCTAAAGAGAGGGGAAAAGCTCCCACTTGGAGGGGAGCTGCCTTGGCTTCCTGGGGACTATGCTTCTTCCTCCAACTCAGGAATTACTGGATGAAACCTGTTCCCACTACAGTATCTAGGTCTGGCTCCGCTGCCTCCAGCACCAAGAGGAGTGGGATTTCTAGAGAGAACAAAAGGGAGTCCAGGAGGCACCTCCCTGCACCCCAGCCAGTCCTCCACCAGATTAGGCCTGCTGCAGCCAGGGGTCAGGCAGCCACATGGAGCCCCACTTCACTCCTGTGCCCAAGGACAGAGGCCAGCAATGGGCCACCACAGAGCCCTCTTGGAAGTGGTCTTTGACACAGGGTGAATAACCCAACTTTGTGGGATCAGAGGTTTGAAGAAAAGCAGTAAAATCCTAGCCCATTGAGGCCACTTTCAAGGTTGGGAAAACCTGAACTCACCAAGCCTCAGCAGCTTCCTGACAAGAGTGTTCCTAGAGATGTGGCTCACCAGGGACCCAGGCCTGGCGCCTCCTCATTGCTGCTCTGAGGAAAGGAAAGACAAGGTGTCCATAGATATGTGAAGAGGGTCACCAGGCCAGACATCTCCTCCTGATTGCTCCGAGGAGAGGGAACCTTGGGATTCCCTAGAGATGTAGCCCACCAGGGTGGCCAGGCCTGGCATCTCCCTGCAGACTGCTCTGTTGAGAGGGAACCCCAGGCATCCCTAGAGACATCACTCACCACTGTCCCCAG